>NC_025696.1:6121554-6196025 GCF_000633955.1 Camelina sativa
GTGAGCTCTTCGCGGAATTTCGAGGTGTACCATAAGCCATGCCGAAGGGCTGCCAGGGCAACCTCGTCGTTTAGGTTGGTTATCCTGGCTTTGGTTGACTTGAAGCGATTGATGTAATCGCGGAGCGGTTCGTCTTTTTCTTGGACGAGAAGCCAAAGGTCTGATTCGGTCACCTTAGCTTGGAAAAAGACTGAATACTGCTTCAAAAATGCCGAGGCGAGCTGATCGAAGCTGTCAATGGAGTTAGATTCCAAAGAGGCGAACCATTCCAACGTCGGTCCCACCAGGTTCTCGGCGAAGTAACGGCAATAGCCGGCTTCACACTCGTCGTCGATGAGATAAGCTTTTGTTATGGCTAATCTGAAAGCTCGGAGGTGCGCTCCCGGGTCCGTTATGCCCGCGTATTCGGGAAGGCGGAGCTTGCCNGGGTGCTTTTGATGACTTATGGATCTCGGCCAGAGCGGCCCGCTCCACTTCTGCTCGGGCGAAATTAATCGACCTATGGAGTGCGTCGTCGAGCGACGGGGGTTGTCGAACGGTGAGCTCTTCGCGGAATTTCGAGGTGTACCATAAGCCATGCCGAAGGGCTGCCAGGGCAACCTCGTCGTTTAGGTTGGTTATCCTGGCTTTGGTTGACTTGAAGCGATTGATGTAATCGCGGAGCGGTTCGTCTTTTTCTTGGACGAGAAGCCAAAGGTCTGATTCGGTCACCTTAGCTTGGAAAAAGACTGAATACTGCTTCAAAAATGCCGAGGCGAGCTGATCGAAGCTGTCAATGGAGTTGGATTCCAAAGAGGCGAACCATTCCAACGCCGGTCCCACCAGGTTCTCGGCGAAGTAACGGCAGTAGCCGGCTTCACACTCGTCGTCGGTGAGATAAGCTTTTGTTATGGCTAATCTGAAAGCTCGGAGGTGCGCTCCCGGGTCCGTTATGCCCGCGTATTCGGGAAGGCGGAGCTTGCCCACGTCACGAAGGCGAACCTTCGCGATTCGGTCTGTGAACGGGGTACGCCTTGTTTCGGCGATCACGCGATCGATGTCTGGGGCTGCGCTTGTTGCCAGGTGCACCTTAGAGCGGATTTGGGCCATCTCGGCGCTTGCCTTATTCATGTACTCGGTTAGGAACTGCGCGCTGAATGCGCCGCTACTCGGAGGTCCGGGAAGACCGAGATCCTCGGTCGTTATTCCTCGTGACGCCCCATTTCTGAGTTCTCCTGTCGGGACTGGATCCAGTCTCACCGAGGAGCCCTCCAGAGCCCCCGAGGTGCGGAGGACCTGCCCTGCTGACCCGACGTCCCCGGATGGGGGATGCTCGTCACGTCGCGAGCTCGCGTTACCATTTAAGACCGACGAGCTCGGAGCTCCGTTGCTCTCTGACGGCGCGAAAACGGGTAACGTTCTGATCCCGGGCGGGGTAACGTGGACCGCCTCAAAGTCGAGACGAGTCCGGGGAAGCGCTCTTTCCGTGGGATTGGTTAAAGCTGTTCCCGAAGAGTACGCGGAATCCCGATAGGGTCCGAGATTTGCGCGAGAAGCGAGCTCTTGTTCATGCCGCTCGATTCTGTTCATGAGGGCCCGATTTGTCGCATCTTGACTTTGGGTCTTATCGATCAGAACGGCGAGCATTCCGCGAATCTCGGACAGATCGTTGCTGACGGGGGTCCCGGAGGAGACCACCGGCGCATGGTGCTGTCCGGGTCGGTTCGTTCCGTTATTCTCTGAACGAGTCCATACTCGGGACTGATTCCTGTTTCCTGTCAAGATCGCGGGGGCCGTGGGAACAACCCCGACGGTAACCCCTGGGTTTGTACTACCGAGATTCTGAGTTTGGGCGGGTCTGTGATGAGTGAGACCCGAACCTCCCAAAATACTTTGGTTCGGTGCTTGACTGTCGTCAAGTGATGAGCCTGTCCCGGGTCTGACTAGATCTGTAACCTCGTTATCGGACTGGGCTGACGCGGGTGCACCCTGGGAAGGTGCACTGATGGAGGTGGATCCGTGGACTGCCGCTGGTGGAGCAGTCTCTGAGATGATTGTGTTAGCGGTGGATGGATCCATTTCGCTGGAGTTCAAAGCAGTCGATTTTTGAGAATAGAAAGACCTAAGTCCCCACAGGCGGCGCCAAATTGTTGGGGCTAGAAACAACAATTAGAAGAATAAGTTTGTAAAATGAGATCTGGGCAGACTTTCGGTACAAATCGACTTAGAACTATGAAAAACAACGAACTGGACTTTTGTATTCACTTTTTCTATTGATTCGCTCTGAGCTTGATTACATGTGTTGTGTCCTTCACATTCATCTGCTATTTAAACTAAAATTCCTCGAAACCCTTCCTGAACGTCTCGCTGCAATCTCGGCTCCCCAATCCCGATTTCTTCTCCAGGTTGACTTCATCCTCCTGCTCGGGTTTTCCTCCATGGGCCCTTACTGGGCCTCTTTTCCTGGCCTGCGCGTACGCCTTAATGGGCTTATTTGGTGGGCCTTATGATCGTCGAAACCCAACACCAACAAATGTGTACCATATTTTTACTTATTTTTTTTTATGATTAGTTCCATAGTCTTTCAGTCTTATTTATTTCTTTCTTACTTTTAATTAAATTTTAACAAAATCTGAATCTTCCTTTTCTACTATTAACTATATTTACATTTAAATTTAAAAATCTTTGCACACTTAGTATACAATATTATAGTTTTTTAATTTATCTAATATATTTAAAGTTTAAATTTGTGTGAAATACAATTATTATTTTAAATATATTTAATATGCAATTATATATACATTTAGAAATCAAATAAAAATAAAACTTAAATTACTATAAATGGAAAGTCATATTTAATATTTTTATTATTTGAATTTAATATCAGAGTGTTGACAAAAAAAGATTTAATATTAATTATTAATAAATTATTTGTACCCCATACAAATAATTTTTCTGGATCAGCCACTGATGATTTACCATTAAAAATATGTTCTTACACTTAAAATTATTTTATTGTTAACGTACGCTCTTTATCACCACCTATAAAATGTTTTCTAAACAAATTAAACAAATTTTATATTGCTTTACTTTGATTTTGGCATAGTTCTTATAATTACTAATATAATATAATATAATAAAAATAAAAATTTGAAAATTATAATCATGATGGTATATATAAGTCTTAGATAATTCAGATATACAAAATATAATATCTATATACAATACAAAACATGACATATGTCATAATCACGTTAAGGATCAACGACCTATTTACTCTTCAGAAGTATCCAATTGTACCAAAATAACTTAAAGTTATGACCTCGTCTCAAATATTCATTAATCATAAACTCTCAACTTATTTTTACCCGAATAAAAAATTCTCATATATTTCTCCATATACCTGGTTTAAACGGTTTACTAACCTAATCCGATAGAAAACCACATAAATCCGGTTAGAAACCAATTTTAAAATGGTATACCGTTCCAACTTCCCAAACATGAAACCACTTCTCAATAACTCGATCAATCAGCGCTTGTTTCAGTACCGGAATCATCAACACTATTCAGAAAAGAAAACTCTAAATTTTGACCAGAAACATCAATCACCGACTTATTTTCCAAACTTATAATGCTACTAACTGTAGAATAACTTTTGGAACCTCCATCAGTATCTCCATCCTTGATTTCATTGCATCTGATAGCTTCCATTGAAAAACCCGCACAAATCAAAAACCCACACAATAGACCGGCAAAATTATATCAGAAAAAAAAAATCAAAGATCAAAGTTTTCGATATAAACATGTAATGTTCTGTAGATATAATATTATTTTCTTAATTAGCTGTCCTATTATGTTTCAAAAACAATAATTCTTTTGACATAACTTATGTTATTCTTTTTAAATTTATTATTCACTATTTATTTATTAATAATAATATACATGCTTAGTGAATTACTTTTTTTGTTTATACATGTCAAAATCTTATTGAGAAAACACATATAATATAAGTAGAGTATAATGGAAAAAAGATTAGTTTTGTTTATTTTCCTTTTTGATTTAGAAATTTTTTTTAGATATAAACATGTAAATTTTATTTATATTTAATGCTATTTTCTTAATTAGCTGTTTTAAAAAATAATAATTTTGACACGTGTCAACATCTCATCAGTATCTTGACATATGGCTAATTTGAAAATCCAACTTTATATAATAAGATTTTTAATATAATAAAAGATTAGTTCAGACTTCAGTTCAAGCTTTTTTCCTAAGACTGCCAATCGGTTCTTCATGATCTTCGTTTTCTTCACATGTGTCTTCACAAATCTTGTTGCAGTATTCGGTGTTCGAAATTAGCTAACCATAGAGACATAATTTTTTTTTTTTTTGGTGCAAACAAAGACATAAAATTTAATATGTTAGGTTATATAGTATAAATGTTATAAAGTATAATTATGCAACCAAATATGGATGGCACATAGTATATTTATTTTACCATGTAGTGGTTGAGAATCTTTGTAACGGTGAAACTTTGATATGGATGGCACATAGTATATTTATTTTAGTTGTTTGTTTTAATATAATAAGATTACAATTATATTATGCTTTGTTTTACTAAGCTTGAAAACTGTGATTTCTGATCGTTAAAATTGGTATATGTCATGATCTGATGAGTTACTAACTTTGATATTTAATAGTTAAAATTGACACGTGTCACGATCTGGTGAGTTTTTAACTTTGATATCTGATCGTTAAAATTAACACGTGTCACGATCTGGTGAGTTACTAACTTTGAGAACCAAAGTTTATATAATAAGATATAATATCAGAAATTAGCCAAATTGAAGTTAAAGCCCATAATCTAAAACTTGATTATCATTCTCTTCCCCAAGATACAACAATACCAAGATTGCACATAATTCATGTAATTAGTTTTCAGAATTTTATTATATGTTTTCTTTTTTTTTAAACAACAAATACCCATTAGGCCTTTAAAATAAGTTTTACATTACAACATTCAGCCCATTAAGGGCCTCTTTGGCCAAAAAGTCTGCCTGACGGTTGAGATTTCTGGAAACAAAAGAGAAGGAAACAGAAGAAAGATTTGCCGATAATTCAAGGATGTCGTAGAGAATCCCATGAAGCTCCTTAGAGTGAAGCTTCCCATTGAGAGCACTGACTAGCAGTTGCGAGTCTGATGCGAAATTGATAGACTTGAGGTCCAATTCAACTGCAACTCATAGCGCTGCTAGTGTTGCCATAGTTCGGCCATCAAGGGTGAGGAGACTGATCGGGTAGCGGACGAGCCTTCGCAGATGATCTGGTCCTGTGAGTTCTTAAAGAGCCAACCAAAGCCAGCACATTTGTCATCCTTCCAAGACGCGTCAGTGAAACAGGTCAGTGCATTACATGGTCGATGGGGCTTAATTAGGGTTTGTCCTTGAAGTGGGTTCTTCTCCACAGGGGCTTGAGCTGATTGCCATTCTTTTGCTCTTACTAGTGCCAACACTATCGCCTCCTCCGGGGAGGTTTTCTGTTTGTTGAAGATGAGTCTGTTGCGGGCTGTCCAAATTGTCCACACGATCCAGGGAAATATTGGTCCTGCATTCAATCCCGTCGGTGGAAAAATGATTGTCAGCTACTTGAAGTATACGCCAACATATCGTCACACATACAAACAATATAAATGTCTTTTTAACTACGTGAACTATTGTCATCACATAAGAACATCCATAAACAAGCATTTGTTATGTGTATAACACCATAAACATTCAACTCCGGTGGTTGGTTGGCCGGAATCCAGCGTTGACCAATGTTGACCGACATTGACCAGTGTTAACCGGCATTGACCAGTGTTGACCGGCGTTGACCAAAAAAATATTCAAAAAAATATTTTTTCTTTTTTCCTATAAATAATAACTTTTTTGTTTTTAGGTATTTTGATAAATAAATAAAAGATAAATGTTTTGTATAATTTACAAAAACAAAAGGGATATAACAACAAAAAGTTATACACCAAATTTTATGTGTAGTAGATTTTTTTATAAAACTATTACAGATATATACCTTTTCCTTTTAACAATTATTTTTTGTTTTGTATTTTCAGAGGTGGGGATTTTAGATATATTTTTTTTCTTTTTACTTATTTATAAGATTATGTCATTTGAAATATATTCAAGGCATTGCCAACTATTTCTTTGATTTTACAAAACCAACCTTTGATTTTACAAAATCAACTTTTGTTTTTTAACTATCTTCTAGATATATGTCTTTTATGTAAATAAATAAAATTTTCATTATTTTCTTCCTTTCTTTTTCTTATTAAAAATAAAGAAATAGTTGGCAATGTCTTGCATACATTTCAAATGACATAATCTTATAAATAAGTAAAAAGAAAAAAATATTTATAACTCCCACCTTTGAAAATACAAAATAAAAATGCTTTTTAACAGGAAAAGTATATATTTGTTATATTTTTATAAAAAATCTCCTAAACATAAAATTTTGGTGTATAACTTTTTGTTGTTATATTTTGTTTTTGTAAATTATACAAATCATTAATCTTTTTATCTCTTTATCAAAAATACCTAAAAACAAAAAGTTCTTATTTATAGGAAAAAAAAAAATTTTGGTCAACGCCGGTCAACACTGGTCAACGCCGGTTAACACTGGTCAATGTCGGTTAACATTGGTCAACGCCGGATTCCGGCCAACCAACCACCGGAGTTGAATGTTTATGGTGTTGTACACATAACATGTGCTTGTTTATGGATATCCTTATGTGATTATAATAGTTTACGTAGTTAACAAGACATTTATATTGTTTGTATGTGTGGCGATGTGTTGGCGTATACTTTAAGTAGCTGACAATCATTTTTCCTTTATTATATGTATGAATCAAAATTTGATTGCATTGGCTTGACTTGTAAGTGCATTGACTGAAGCAATTTCTCTTCTTTTGTTGGAGTATCCCATCCCTTCCATAAATACATCTTTACAAAAAGTATGGGCCGGACATATATTCCTTGTTCTTTTGCAATCCACTTATACACACTAGGGTATATTTTATCTCTACGCGTATATAAAACATTAAAAAACACATGATGTTTATAGTTTGGTCCCTAAAACAAAAAAGATGTTCAATTTCATTGTACAGTCAACAATATATTGGATGAATAATTGAATTAATCTTAATCAACCAAAATTTTCAATCAATTGAACAGATTCTATATAAAACAAAATGCATTAAAGCAAACCAACAAAAATTGTCTACAAATTCACTCGACCTTTTAAGATCAAGAAAAGTTCTAATATTACATATGAAAATATTTCTTTTTGGAATGAGCTAAAAATATCAAAAGCAGGGATCTATTCTAAAAAATCTTCAAATGTGTCAATAATACAAAAACATATCCCTAATTAAAATATGTAAAGAAATATATACAGTAGAACCTCTATAACTTCATAATTAATACTCTCTATAAATTAATAATTTTTTTCTGGTCCTAAGTTGGGCTAGTGTAATTTTAGACACGATTCGATAATATAATAAGATAATATATTTTTGTAAATTATTTGCAAATATATGGTCCTATTAATTATATAAATTTATCAAAATATATATATAAATATACACATTAATTTTTGTAAGAGCTTATTTCTAATATTTGTACTATATCAAAAACTTCTAATTTTCTCTTCAAAACATGATAATAATTATTTTCCTTGTAATTGATGATATAAAATATTATTAATAACAATTATATATATATATATTTAAAATTACTAAATTAGGAAAATCTTTCTATAATTATTAATTTAAAATAAAACATGTATAAATTAATTTATAGAAGTTTTAATGTATAAACTTTAAAATTTAGTTTTTACCTGCCATAAGTTACTTTGATACAAAATAAGTGGATAAAGTTTAACTTTTAATTGAAAACTCTCGCCTATGTTAAGATATGTTATTGGTAAAATAACATTGTTACCCATGCACTGCACTTTTAGTTTCTTGTGAAACTCAAGCTGATTTACAATTTTGATATCAAATGTTCTTCCGTAACTAAGAGGAAACAACTGTGAATTTATAGAATCAAAGGAAAAGAAGAAAAAAAAAAACCCAAATATTTCCCCATTCTTAAAACTTTGTAATAAGCTTTTCTTCCATGATTAAGGATATATATACACATACACATGAGCATGGAAACACATATTTTAAGTAATATATCTAAAGATATGGTAATTAGTAATTACTAATTGCCAAAGTCAAAGTGTTCATATGGTAACATTTGACTGATTTAAATAATAAAATAAGTAACTTATCTAAAATAAGAATATGTGTGTTATGTTTTTTTTTATTTTTACCTATAAAATTGTGAGATCGAAGTGAGGATAATTGATTTCCAAGAAATTGAAAAGGAATGTCATATATTTAAAATATCCATTAGTTAATTGCTTTCCGTAAGTAAGATACTTGATTTCTATTTCTATATCTCAAATTCATATTAAATCATTTGGGATTTTTGTTAAGAACGACTATTTAATTTATTTCTATATGCATGTTGATATTGCAATCTGTCTTAATCTTTAAAAGGATTGGATTAATAATTCAATTTATGGATAATAAATCATCTGTAAATCTTTTTATCTAAAACAAAGAATGTTTTTTTTTTTTATCTTGTGGTTTGATTAGGTTTTGAGAATGATTGGTTCTACCAGAAACTTAGGTAGAGAAAAAAAAAAGAAGATAAAAAACAAATTAGACAAAAGGGATAATTTCGTAATTCCAAAAACATATATATCTTATTACATAGTTTTTTTTTTCTTGTTTTTTTTTTTTTTTTCCATACTTTACGGACAAAGGAGAGATTACACTGTTCTGTTTTTTTTTTTTGACGAACCAGCAAGCTCGAGTAGATCGGTATTAGATCCATCTTAGGTTTCGGAACTTTTGATTATTTCTTCTTCTTCTCTCTGTTTCTTTTTAATTACCCATTTTTTGTAATCGTTACTTGCGATCAGAACATTGTTAAAAATCCGAATTTTTTTTTTTTTTTTTTTTTTTAATTAGATTCGTTTGTTTGATTCCAAAATCGGAAAAACAAAATGGGTAAAGTAGCTGTTGGAACGACGGTTGTGTGCACGGCGGCGGTTTGTGCGGTGGCTGTTTTGGTTGTTAGAAGACGGATGCAGAGCTCTGGTAAGTGGGGACGTGTTTCGGCGATCCTTAAGGCGTTTGAGGAAGACTGTGCGACTCCGATCTCGAAGCTTAGACAAGTCGCTGATGCTATGGCCGTTGAGATGCACGCTGGTCTTGCTTCTGACGGTGGTAGCAAACTCAAGATGCTTATCAGCTACGTTGATAATCTTCCTTCTGGGTAAAATTCGAAATCTTTTTCCCTTTTATCATTTGCAATGCTACCAAATTAGATTTTGAGATTCCAATTTCACTGTGTCGTATTTGGATCGTTTGTGGTCAATACTGATTTGATCTACAGTTTCAGTATCAGAAAGAATCTTTTTTGGAATCTGAGATCATGTCCCACTGGGATTATTATTATTACAAGAAGCTTGATGTTGTTGATTTGTCTTAGCTCTGTTTTTGTTTTTTTTTCTTGTGGATAAGATTGTGATTCTGGAAGAATTCAATAACTTATGTGTATTAATGAGATTGATTGGTGTCACATGTCTAGAAGGCATTGTGTTCAACTTTTGCTGCAAGTTCATTTTCGTCTTAATCTTGTTACGGTCTAGTTTCATGTTGTAAGGTTAAGAGGTATTGTCTTAGCTTTTTAACGTTTTGATATAAGCAGGGATGAGAAGGGTCTCTTTTATGCATTGGATCTAGGTGGAACAAACTTCCGTGTTATGCGTGTGCTTCTTGGCGGGAAACAAGACCGTGTTGCTAAACAAGAGTTCGAAGAAGTTTCGATACCTCCCCATTTGATGACTGGTGGTTCAGATGTCAGTTTCTTGTTTTTTAAGTCTCTTGTCATGTTTATTAATTGGATGATCTATATAATATGTAACAAGGGGTTTTGTGTATCTTTTATGAATCGTTCAGGAGTTATTCAATTTTATCGCTGAGGCTCTTGCAAAGTTTGTCGCCACAGAAGGCGAAGACTTTCATCTTCCAGAAGGTAGACAGAGGGAGTTAGGTTTCACTTTCTCCTTTCCTGTTAGGCAGACTTCTTTATCCTCTGGTTCTCTCATCAAATGGACAAAAGGCTTTTCCATTGACGAAGCAGTTAAGCTCGATCCCCCTTCCGACTAGTATTCTTATTATGATCAGTTTCGCCTTTTTACCCTGATCTTGGTTTGATCGTTGCAATAGGTTGGAGAAGATGTTGTTGGAGCACTTAAGAAGGCCATGGAAAGAGTTGGTCTTGACATGCGAGTTGCAGCACTTGTAAGTTATCTATTATTGCCTTATATGCTCCCTAGTAAAATCACTGGTTGATTTGTTTTTACTGCTTTTATCAGGTTAATGATACTGTTGGAACACTAGCTGGTGGTAGATACTACAACCCGGATGTTGCCGCTGCTGTTATTTTAGGTACTGGGACTAACGCAGCCTATGTTGAGCGTGCAACGGCTATCCCCAAATGGCATGGTCCGCTTCCAAAATCAGGGGAAATGGTTATAAATATGGAGTGGGGTAACTTCAGGTCCTCACATCTCCCATTAACTGAGTTTGATCACACCCTGGATTTTGAGAGTCTGAATCCAGGCGAACAGGTACGAGTTTTGTTGTTACAAATAGCAATACCTACGAGCTGTCACAAGAAATGAGATCCTATGTGTGGATTTGTCCTTTTGCAGATTCTTGAGAAAATCATTTCGGGTATGTACTTGGGAGAGATTTTGCGAAGAGTTCTTCTAAAGATGGCTGAAGAAGCTGCTTTCTTTGGCGATACCGTCCCATCTAAGCTGAGGATACCATTCATCATTAGGTACAGTTTCAGCTTCTGCGGAGTGGTTTGTGTATTTCATCTTTTTGCGGAATGAGTTTGTCTAAAGTTCAATCATTTTGCAGGACTCCTCACATGTCAGCTATGCATAATGACACTTCTCCAGATTTGAAGATTGTTGGTAGCAAGATTAAGGATATACTGGAGGTCCCTACAACTTCTCTTAAAATGAGAAAAGTTGTGATCAGTCTCTGCGACATTATAGCTACTCGAGGCGCACGTCTCTCTGCTGCTGGAATCTATGGTATTCTGAAAAAGCTGGGAAGGGATACTACTAGCAAAGAGGAGGTTCAGAAATCAGTTATAGCCATGGACGGTGGTTTGTTTGAGCATTACAAACAGTTTAGTGAGTGTATGGAGAGCTCACTAAAAGAGTTACTAGGAGATGAAGCTTCAGGAACTATTGAGGTCATTCACTCTAACGATGGATCAGGTATTGGAGCTGCGCTTCTTGCAGCTTCTCACTCTCTCTACCTTGAAGAATCTTGAAACCTTTCCCAAAGAGAGCGCCATTTTTTCGGTAATTTTAACAAAGCTTTTCGCAAATCAGAGAAAAAAGCCTAAGCTAGGGTCTGTGGCGTCATAAGAAGCATTTTATGTTTCCTCTTCCCCCCAAGACTCTCTTGCTTGTAGCAAATAAGTTTACTTGGGAGAAATTATTTGTTTCCATGTTCTTGAAAAAATAAAGGACCAGTTCTTCAGATTCTGGGATTTTATAACCAGATATGTTGTAAAAACCATAAAATTCAAAGCATATAGAGAGATTTCATTTCCCCACATCATTAAGCACATAACACAGGTATATGAATCTTCAACCTAAATTTCCAAGTTCTAATGAAATTTTATGTGTATTATTTCTTTTATTCAGATCAACATAAGATAATGTTCCAGTAACACAAAAGTCCAGATTTCAACATAAAATCTCCAACAGACACAAATCAGAAAATGCAACAGAACCTAAAATCAAGAGACAACAATTGGTTGAACAGAGACATTGTTGAGACGCTCAAGAGCCAAAATAAGAGCCTGAGTACCAAGATCACCTTCACCATGTGCCTTAAGAGACAAGTAAAGCTGTTGAGCAAGAGCTAAACCAGGCAAAGCCAATCCCATCCTCTGACACTCATTCAAACAAATCCCTAAATCTTTCACAAAGTGATTCACATAAAACCCTGGTTCAAAATCCCTACTCAGAATCCTATCTCCATACAAATCTATAGACTTTGAACCAGCAGCACCAGTAGAGATCGCTTGGAGAAACTTCTTAACATCAAGTCCAGCTTTATGAGCATAGATCAACCCTTCCACTAGCCCTAACATAGTCGAAGCAATAGTAATCTGATTAGCCAATTTCGCAAACTGACCTTTCCCACTTGTTCCCATGAAGTTGACTCTACCCATTAACGAAAACAACGGATCTAAACGTTTCACGGTGGTTTCATCACCTCCGGCGAATATTGATAGCTTAGCATTCTTAGCTCCTAAGTCTCCACCTGAGACAGGAGCGTCTACTGAGAAACAGTTCTTAAAGGAAGCAGCTTTAGCTATCTCCTCAGCTAAAGAAGGCTCTGAAGTAGTCATATCGACGAGTACGCCTCCTTGACTGAGACCGGATAAAGCACCGGACTTTGGATCGAGGAGGACGTGACGGACATCGGAAGGGTAACCAACGATGGTGAAAACGACGTCGGATTGAGCAGCGACTGAGTTTGGTGAGTCTGCGAGTTTAGCGCCCATGTCGATGAGTGTCTGAGCTTTGGAGATGGTTCGGTTGAAGACTGTGACGGTGTACCCTGCTTTGATCAAGTGTCCGCACATTGATCTGCCCATGACTCCGGTTCCGATCCATCCGATTTTGGTGTTTGATGGGGTGATTTGATCGGAGGAGATTGCTGAGGAAGCCATTGAGCGACGGAGGAAGAAGGTGGAGAAGACGGAGGGAGAAAGAGATCGACGGAGGAGTGGTGGTGGCAGTGGCATTGTTTTCTGTGGTGGTCGATGGATTTTAGTAGTTATCGAACGTTGTGGTAACAGACCGTAATTTCGTGTCTCTTCTGAGGACTTTTTCGTCTTTGTTTGAACGACGTCGTTTATAATCGAAATTGATTTGATTCGGTTAAGCTTGGTTTATATCAATGGCCTGATGGCATTTAACAAGGCATGCTGCATGCATGAGCTACTAATGGTAAACGTTTTCCCTAAACCTCTTGTGTGTCTAACATTTCTTTTAATTTTACAAACTTTAAATTATTGTCTCTTTAGTATTTAATATTTTGACTTTTTATCACATTTAATACTTCTTTTAAAAACACTACGAATTTTGCATGCTGTATTAATTAAAAAATTCATTATAAACAAGAACACTACATCATATAATATCAGAAATTAGCCAAATTGAAGTTAAAGCTCATAATCTAAAACTTTATTATCATTCTCAAGATACAACAATACCAAGATTGCACATAATTCATGTAATTAGTTTTCATAATTTTATTAGATGTATGAATCAAAAATTGATTGCATTGACTTAACTTGTAAGTTCATTGACTGGAGCAATTTCTCTTTGTTTTGTTAGAGTATCCCATCTCTTCCATAAATACATCCCTGTTATAAAAAGTATGGGACGGACATATATTCCTTGTTCTTTTGCAATCCACACATACACATTGGGGTATATTTTACCTCCAGACGTATATAAAGCGTTAAAAAACACATGATGTTTATAATTTGGTCCCTGAAAAAAAATGTTTAATTTTATTGTACACTTAACAATGTATTGGGTGAATAATTGAATTAATCTTAATCAACTAAATTTTTCAATCAATTGAGTAGATTCTATATAAAACAAATGCATTAAAGCAAACCAACAAAAATTGTTTAAAAATTCAGTCAACCTTTTATGATCAAGAAAAATTCTAATATTACATATGAAAATATTTTTTTTTGGAATGAGCTAAGAAAATCAAAAACAGAGATTTATTCTATAAAATCTTCAAATATTTCAACAATACAAAAACACAACCCTAATTAAAAATATGTAAAAAAAAAATATAAATTTTAAAATTTAGCTTTTACCTGCCATAAGTTACACTAGGGCTGGGCAAAATAACCGATAACCAAATAACCGACCGAAACCGAACCAAAAAAAACCAAACCGAACCGAACCGAAATTTTTCAAATACCCGAATGGTTAGTAAAAATCTATATCCAAACTAACCGAAACCGAACCGAACCGAACCGACAATTAAATGGTTAACCGAAATATCCGAAAACCTAGAAGATATCAAATATTATATACTTAATATTATGCAAAACTATAAAATAAACTTAAAATATAAATTATTTCTAGATTTAAAACAATTAAATATTTTAAATAATCAATATATGTAAATGTTATTATTTTGAATTTACAAAGTTAAATACTATTTTGTAAAATTGAATCCATATTTTTCCCTTTTTTGTATTTTTGTTATTGTATATTTGGTTAATTTTGGTTATATTCGGTTAGTTTTGGTTATATTTGGTTTATTTGGTTAATGTTAATATAATTTATGTTAGTTATGGTTATTTATTTAAATAACCAAACCGAAACCGAACCGAAAGAAACCGAACCGAACCGAACCGAAATTTCAAAAATATCCAAGTGGTTACTATATTACTATATCCAAAATAACCGAAACCGAATACAACCGAACCGAAACCGAATGGTTAACCGAATGCCCAGGCCTAAGTTACACTGATACAAAACAAGTGGATAAAGTTTAACTTTAAATTGAAAACTCTCGCCTATGTTAAGATAGGTTATTGGGAAAATAACATTGTTATCCAGGCACTGCACTTTTAGTTTCTTGTGAAACTCAAGCTGATTTACAATTTTGAGATCAAATGTTCTCCCGTAACCAGGAGAAATCAACTGTGAATTTATAGAATCAAAAGAAAAGAGGACAAAAAGAAAAAACCCCAAATATTTTCTCATTCTTAAATCTTTGTACTAAACTTTTCTTACATGATTAAGGATATATATACACATACACATGAGCATGGTAACACATATATTTAAAGACATGGTAATTAGTAATAACTAATTTTGCCAAAATTTGAGCAAAATCAAAGTGTTCATATGGTAACATTTGACTGATTTTAATAGTAAAATAAATAACTTATCTAAAATAAAAATATGTGTGTTATGTTTTTTTACCTATAAAATTGTGAGACGAAGTGAAAATAATTGATTTCCAAGAAATTGAAAAGGAATCTAATATATTAAACGAGAAGTCGAGAGAGCTCACGTTAACTCTCAAAAAAATCAACTTCTCCTAATTATCCTTAATGAAATTTACCCCTAAAATTAAAACCTTTAAGTTTTTCTTGCTTATTTTACATGCACAAACGCACCACATTCTCAGACCTAAAATTACTTTTTTGCCATTAATGAAAAATAATTTTGGCCTTTTTTATCCTTTAATAACTTTTTAAAATTAAAAAAAAATGAAAATTGTTTTACAAAATCAGAAATTTAATATATATTTATATACAATATCTCTCTTTAAGAAAATTGAAAATAAATATTAGAAAATATTACGAATATACATTTGAAAAAAAATTCTATTTTTTAAAATATTAAAATGTTAAAGATAATTATAACGATTTTTTTTAGATTTTAAGCTATAAATATAGAGACTCAGCCGTAAAAATCGGATTCATTAAGCTAAACATATAGTTCTGAGAGTATAACTTTTTTTTTTTTTTTTGTATTATTAGCTATAAATATAGAGGCTCAACCAAAACTGTAAAAATCGGATTCGTTAAGCTAAACCTATAGCTTTGTGAGTATATATATATTTTTGTATTATTAAGGTTAAACACCCGTGTCTCGAAAGTTCACCCGGTTTAGATTGAGCAGCGACTAAGTTTGGTGAGTCTGCGAGTTTAGCACCCATGTCGATGAGTGTCTGAGCTTTGGAGATGGTTCGGTTGAAGACTGACGGTGTATCCCGGCTTTGATCAAGTGTCTGCACATTGATCTGCCCATGACTCCGGTTTCGATACATCCGATTTTGGTGTTTGATGGGGTGATTGGATCAGAGGAGATTGCTGAGGAAGCCATTGAGCGACGGAGGGAGAAAAAGATCGACGGAGGAGTGGTGGCAGTGGCATTGTTTCTGTGGTGGTCAATGGATTTTAGTAGTTATCGAACGTTGTGGTAACAAACCGTAATTTCGTGTCTCTTCTGAGGACTTTTTCGTCTTTGTTTTAACGACATCGTTTGTAATACTCTCGAAATTGATTTGGTTCGGTTAAGCTTGGTTTATTGAAGAGGCGAAAGCGTGCAAATGATGAAGGGAATTCAATATAGCAGCATTTAACAAGGCAAGCATGTGCTAATGGTAGATGTTTAAACTTTATATGTTTTGTTAGAAGAAAGGTAAACGTTTTAACCGAAATTGAAAAGGGAGAATAAGAAAGATATGGATTGGGTTTGGGGTTTGATCGAGTATTTGGTTTTGGAATGGGGTATATGGATCTCCGTAGTTGTTCTCTCTGTCTCTATCATCTTGAGATATTTGTGGGTTTTCGGAAATTGTCCTAAAGCACAACCTCAACATTGTAAGAATATTTCTCTATATATTATATTAGTCATGATCTATAGTACAATGCTTATTGTTGTAAATTTATATGTATCATCCAAATTAAAGCAGTGGAACAATCCCAAGAATCAGCTCACTCGGAAGTGGCCGTCGGTGATTCGGTGGAGGAGCTTACAAGGAGAAGTATAGAAATAGGCGAACCTCCGCAATTGGCTACGAAGACTCATGTGGTTGCGAAGGTAAATTCCGTTGTTGCGAAGGTGAAGCTAAAAAAGTTTTGGTGTTTCTGTTAACAACGAGCATGACTTGACTTGTCGAATGATTTGACGAAAGAATACATATAAACCTTGGTCGTATGTTACGGGAATAAACTATTCATATATGTTCCGATCAATAATCTATTTTGGTTGTGTTTTTGAATATAGAACGATGAGTATTGTTTTATATTGTCTAAATCTTCGTTTCGTGCATACTTTTTTATCATATGTAAAGTCCAAAGATATTGGGACGGCAACATTTGATACTGATTGTGATTTATATTTGTCCTATGTATTGATTTTTTTAATGATCCTCCGTGCACTAACTCCTTTTATTTTATATATGAGGATGTCGTTTAACGTGGCTGGTTAGGAATACGTACATATTAACCTCATAGGGTCATAGTCCATATTTATGAATCGCCAAAATAATTTAAGACTGCATTCCAAATAACAACGTCTTGGATGTATGAGTAAATTCTTGAGAAAGACGTTGTTGACGCCTGCAATTTGCATATATATAATATGACCGGAATTAAATTGCACGAAACGTTATGGTTGGTCCGTGAACAACCTTGAGAGCGACATTGTATCTTATACGTACTATTATCTTCTCTACTTTTTGTTTCTCTTAACTTGTAAAATTTTGAGTGTTTGCGGATCCGCTAACATATCAAGTCTTAAAATTAATTAATCTTATTTATATAATTATATTTTGTGAAATTTTCCGAAGTTAGTTGTTACCTATGGATATATTAACAAATTCACCTATATAGATTCTTCTCATTAAGATAGGAAAATATGTACATATAGCAGCCATGTTTCATCAACATGTATTCAAGTATTCAACATTCAAATGAAAATATATCTAAGAAAAACTTGTAAATCACCGACTCACCGACACCGTCCCAACCCCAATATTTATACATGTATTCAAGTATTCTCAAATGTGGCCTTATGTTTTCTTTAGCAATTTAACCCGCACAAAATGCGTTGGCCACTAAACGCTCGGCTCGGATCATCTAACCCATCCGTCGTGGTACGGCGACTCTAACGTGTTAGCCATCTTCTTTTGCAGCTGAAGGTTCTTATATAAAACTTCTTTATAAACTCTTCCGCGGCTTTATCCACCACATGATCGTGATCTCCACCGTCTTCCAACGGGAACGGTGAATCCGTCACCCTAAGCTGTCTCACCGCCGGAGACATCATCAACGGTGACTCTCTGAGCGCTGCCGCCGCTCCCGTCTTCGTATCATTATCTCCCAACAGCTCAAAAACCTTCTTAACCGCTGCCTCCACCGCAGCGTCTTCGTTGTCATAACCGCCGTGGACGCGGCGTTTGCGTTTGCACATAAAGGCTAAAGGGTCGTAGTCACGGACCCGTGTGGAGGAGTTGACGTCAGAACCGCCGGTGGAGCTAGATCGGCGACGGAGGCTAGTGATGGCTTTGTTGCCTCTCTTAAGCATTAGGTTTAAGTCAAGCATGAGCTTGCTTTTGACTGTACCGGTTTTTAAAACGCAGAAGACGATGCGGACGATCTTCCAAAGCCTTTTGGCTGCGACTTGAGCGTTCTGTTCCATTTCCATGTATAAGCCTCTTTTTGGTGCAGAAGCTTCCATTTTTACTATATTTTCTTTTGGAGAGAATATGTTTTTTTTTTTGGTTCTTCTTCTTTTGCTTGTCGTCTCACTCTTGTAAGATTGGATTGTCATTGGAGGGAGTGAGTAGAGGGTATTTAAAGGATAAGGAAAATAATACATATGTAAAAGGATATTTTTAAAATAAAAAAAAATTTCTAAAGAGAACTAGCCTAAAACCACAACTTTAGGGAAAAAGATATTTCTTTCTTATTAAGAGGTTGGAGTAGTCGCCAACAAAGAAGACTTCTTTGTACGTATGGCAAAAAAGAAGAAGAGAAGAAGTCTTCTTTGTATGATTTAATTGCTTTATTTCTTCCTTTTTTTTTTATTTTTTNCCATTTTTTATATTAGAACTAAGCTATCCACAAATCATAACACATATATACATATCTAACCGTTAGATGATGGAAACGAAATTTAGAACAAAAGGAGCTTTAACTCTAGAGTAAGCAACCGAACTGTAGCCATGGTGGTTAGGATGTTTCAAAAGTGACTTATATAGAATAATGATAATAATCATATATATAGTGTAAGAATTAAGTAAACCAAATATCATTCGTGAGCTTGTCATGAGAGCCGAATTTGTCAGGCTGATTTACGGAGATTTCGACTTGCGGGTTAATGAGTTTTGCTTATGATAAAATAATATAATTTTACAGTTTTTGGTTCAGAATTAAAGAAAATATATCGTTTTCTCAAGATTTTTGTTTTATTACCACTAAGACTACTGTTAACAAATACAAATATTTAGTCAATAATTAGAAACCCACGTATAGTTCAAGAACTAGAAATGTTACGCGTTCGTACGAGTTAGATTTTTGAATTATGTATTGCAGTTCTAGACATGCAAGTCGATATGTCGAAATGGAATTTAACTGTTCAGCTTTGGTACCACTGATATAAGTTATAACATGGTCGGAAACCAATGAATATATATTCTTTATAGTATTAACACTTGCTTATATACAAGATGTATTTGCATGCTGTGTTTGAACTTAGGAATGTATATATATGATATAAAAGCCAAACATGTCACCTGGAGTTAACAAACAGAAAAAAAGAAAGTTAATGTGTCTTTCTTCATACATACGTTAATCATTTTGAAATTATAAATGTATAGATATATAATGTTTTGGTAACAGAAAAGCAAACATTTTGAAATATATATTAAGAAAAACTAAAAGATAACCTGATTTCACTAAGATACTCTAAAGATATTGCGATTATAACATCACGTCCAGATCAAATCAAATACAACATTAACTATGATTAGATTGTCCCTAAGTGTGTATATGTTCTTCAAGACTTTCTATAAACTAATTGGATATATTAGTTGAGTCATGTCTTAAAAGTTGATAGCAAATTTAGACCGTTGCCGTAGCCACTAAGGCGATCCAACAAATTCAAGGAAATGTCATCTTCGTACGTGGCGATTAACATTTACTTTGTTGTCGTTTAGAAATTTTTATACGTGTTACTTCACAACTGGACCCCCTCAGAAATTAATAATTTTAAAATAATATCTTATACCTTCAAATGGAATCTACACTAATAACCACAAGCTCTAACCAAAAGGCCTTTTAGTCTATTTTCAAAGTTTTTGATAAATCTACTAACGTTTTTTCTTCTTCCTTAATAAATCTACTAACGTTTGTTGGTCCATATCTTTTTTCATATAGAAGTTTGGGTCAGCTTTGCGAATGAATATAACTTCTACCGCAGAGTTCAAACTTCAANCGAATGAATATAATTTCTACCGCCCTCAAACTTCAAACTCATTACCTAGTGCATATATCTTCACATGGTAGAAAACAATCTTTCAAAAAAAGAAGAAATCAACAATTGACCAACACCTAAAACCATTTATGAACCAAGACTGTCGAAACCGAACTGAAGAGATATTTTTACTCTTCGTTCGGAGAGCAACACCTAAAAATTATGGTGCAAATAAAATTGAATAAGGCCGTCAAAGATTTGTACCACTTTTCATTTGTCCCGTTTTAGATTATGATATATCTAATCTAATGTCCTTGATTGATTAGTCAAGATAAAAATGGTACAACCTTAGCCATAAGTTCTATAACAGTTAAAAAATTTCGATCACACACGATATAATGAATAGTCTCATGACATGCTATATTCCATTTGTAAAAAGTCACCTTGAAAAATGTCATCTAAATATATTCAGTATGAAATACCTAGGTCTTCGAACAATAATCTAGGCGTTTTGCTTTCTATCTTACTGTGAAACTTTTTCCTAGACCCATGAATTTTGCTTTAGGTGATAGTACTACGTACTACCATAGTAGCCAGTAGCCACAAAACTGAATCGAAAACGACATCCCGTGTGCGTCGGGAGGGACGAATATTACGTGGAAGGGACATGCAGTTTTTAACTATAAAACTAATTATTGGCGAAAACGACACTCCAATTCCATTTGGACCATTTCCTTCACAAAACCATTTTTCTAACCATATACATAATCTATATCTGATCACATCCATAAGGCTAAATAAATTTCTAACTTGCTATTTTTTTTTCTATAATCCTTGGTTTGAAAACTAGTCTTTGCTAGTTTTCTTTTTATCAAAAAGAGAAAACCATGCACTCTTTGTTTTTTATTAATTTTGTTTTAATTTGTACGTTTTAAAACTTTAATTATTATGTTATTAATCATTACTATTATTTTAATAATGTTTCATTTTCGGAGTTTTCATAAAAGGAGCTTTAGAAATGGGCCATGAACATTAGAGCTTAGACGTGAAGGCATCTAAGCCAATTATAGCCACCTGTGCGTGTCCATTAACTAAGCTATTAATATGGAAATTCCATAAGCTATTTATGTATATATCATGATTTGTGGTATATGATATATAATTTATTTCTTATCTGAAAGTATTGTAGTCTTTAAATTAAACGTTGAGTTCTTTGCTTTTGTTCTCTTTTATTGTTGGTCTGCTTTTATTGGGTGGAAAGATTCTGTATTTTCTGTGAAGTAATGGTGTTTTAAATTTTGTCATCGTTCTACATAATAATGTTATCTATTTGATCAATATAATAATTTGTTGTTGGATCGGGTGTTATGGATAAATCCCATTATCCACTATATTATGTTCCTCAATAATATGATCCACAAAAGAGAAAGTATATATCAATCATATATAGACTATAGTATATGTTTTTTTTTTTGGTATATAATGTTTTGGTTTTTCAATTCGACTTTTCTTTGTTAATTAGTTCAATTCCACATAAACTGGTTTCAAATGTAAGTCAAGTTAAGGCATGAACCACACTAATTGCAGTCGAAAAGTGCAACTGCTGCAACGTTAATACGTTATCTTAAGATAAGCGCGTTATTGATTGGAGACCAAGGTTTTTTGTTTGGTTTCGCTATGGGCCAACTTTGTTGTAATGGGCTTTTCTTTTTTAACTTTTCAATTAAATGTTAACTTCGTTGTTCAAAGTCAAAACAGTTTTTGAATCGACTGCACGTTTACGAGAAAATGCTACACCAAATTAACATGAAAATAGAGATAACATCGGTAATTACATTTCATGCCAGTTTGACCATTAGTTTGCGATGTTACACTTGTGAATTGTGATATAAATAATACAACCCCTTATCGGTTTACTTCACGATTCACACCATAATTCCATAATCAACGTCCAAAGCTTTAGTTTCCAAACCAAAAAATCAAGCCATGGACGTGAAGAACTCCAAACCTGATGCAGCCAAGAGTTTCGGTACGAGCGGCGGAAACGGTGGTTCCGGTAGCATTTCCGATGTGGGTAAAACGATGGTTGCACCTGGATCTGGTGGAGATCAGCACATCTTGAGGGATGCTTTTGAAAAAGATCCTAAGAAGTTCTTTGGTGATCTTCACGCCAAAGACAAGAAGTGAATCATCATTTAATTAAAGAATAAAATGATCAAAGTGATAATATTTTGTTTCTTATTTTCTTTGTTACTGAGATCCTCCTCCAGTTCACCTATGAAGTGACGTACAATAATATAATTCCCAATTTCTGAACTGTTTTTGCTTCTTTTATTTTATTTTTATATGGTGGGTTTCTTTTATTCAGGTTAATTATTATAATTACGATCTTACATAAATTAAGATCTACGCATGAAAATGGCGAATGAAGAAACCTCGTAACTTAAATCGATATTTTCACCATATTTTCGTGCATTCTTTTTTCTTTTTAATGTTTTGTTGTATATATCCACATTCCACAAAATAGACATATTAATTATAGTTGTAGAGTATAATAGCAAAACAACGATACAAACCACGTGGAAGTAATTAGAATAAGTACTTAACCACATATTACAATTAACCGGTAAACAAAAACACAAACAGTATCCTAAGAAGAACGTAAATTGATCACTTGGTCATATCATCTGATTAACATATCAAATGATGAAACGCCAAACGCAAATTCTCTAGCATATTTTTTAAACGAAGTACTTGACTTGTATAGCATCATGAGCAATCAGCCTTGGAAACTCAATTTGTTGTCTTCTCAGTAGACTGACTGCTCGTGATGTTATATCAAATTTTTGGAATTCCACGTGGCATGATTTCATTGGCTCAATGGAAACCGGCGGAGCCGAGTGCTGGAGCCCAATAGTCGGCACCGTTGTCGCTGCCTACTTGGAGTGTGCATGAGATTGGAACAAGACATAAACCTCGACTTCTCAGATCTTTCTTAGGTTCTTCATTTGCATTTTGATTGTCCGTTGACGAAGACGAAGCTCCTATTCTCTTCATGCACTGATCATTCACCAGCTAAAACCATGTCACAAAAATATAAAAGAAGTCACTTAAGATGTGTAGCATTGATTATAACAGAGTTAACACATATTTTAACACCCTGACTCATATAAAAAGGTTCCGTGTATACACTATTAATCATATTATACAGAAAATACAGTGAGATAGTGCTAATTAGTAATAAAGAGAAAATATTTCATTGAAGTTTTCCTGAGAAAAAGCATATATAAAAGACCGCCAAAGGAATTTGAAATGCACTTATATGACGAAAACAATTAAACAAATAAGGAGGAAAAGTTAAATATTTAAATAAATTTAGTGACTTTGTTGGTTTTAACGAACTTTGTTGGTTATAATAATGTAAGGGAGGGTGAAAAAAAGCTGGCCACTGCATCTTTTAATATAATTCAACTTTACTTTAAAGAAAACAGTAGAAAAAGGAAAAAAGGGAAAAAAAATTTGGAAACTAAAGCTGTCCACATTTTAGATTTTGGATTCAATTGATCCAATAAAAAGTATAGTGATTATAATTATTAGGGCTGGGCAAAATAACCGATAACCAAATAACCGACCGAAACCGAACCGAAAAAAACTAAACCGAACCGAACCGAAATTCTTCAAATACCCGAATGGTTAGTAAAAATCTATATCCAAACTAACCGAAACCGAACCGAACCGAACCGACAATTAAATGGTTAACCGAAATATCCGAAAACCTAGAAGATATCAAATATTATATACTTAATATTATGCAAAACTATAAAATAAACTTAAAATATAAATTATTTCTAGATTCAAAACAATTAAATATTTTAAATAATCAATATATGTAAATGTTATTATTTTGAATTTACAAAGTTAAATACTATTTTGTAAAATTGAATCAATATTTTTCCCTTTTTTGTATTTTTGTTATTGTATATTTGGTTAATTTTGGTTATATTCGGTTAGTTTTGGTTATATTTGGTTTATTTGGTTAATGTTAATATAATTTATGTTAGTTATGGTTATTTATTTAAATAACCAAACCGAAACCGAACCGAAAGAAACCGAACCGAACTAAACCGAAATTTCATAAATATCCAAATGGTTACTATATTACTATATCCAAAATAACCGAAACCGAATACAACCGAACCGAAACCGAATGGTTAACCGAATGCCCAGGCCTAATAATTATGTTGACCCAAAATAAATTGACGACGTACCTGACCAGGGTCCTCAGGAAATATGCAACTCCTATCTCCTTGCAACTATTCATAAAAACCATAGTTTAAAAGAGAATTAGTATAGTAAATGAGAAAATTTAGTATAGTGTATACACTATATATAGCGTGATGATCTGTGTGTATATATCAGTATGTAAATGAAATTTGGTGCTTACATGTTGTTGGTGCCTCATATTTCCGGAGGCAGTCGTACCAAAGTAAGGATGACTCAGAGCCTGCGACAGTTGCAAAAACAACATAAATACTTTATATATAATCACATCAATCAAATATTACTTAACATGGAGAGAACAAAACTTTATACTAACTTTCTTATCTCTTTATAATATAATTTTGCTTTCACCATCATTATAATTTTCGTCGATCAATGAGTAGTATAATGGTGTTCATACACTGTAACTGTAACTAATAGTATATGCTAATCTATTGATATTACGTGGAGATTGATTTTCACCAATCAGGAAATTTACAGTCGGAGACCTGTTTACCAAAACTTTGTGATATAAAAGCAAATGGTTTTGAGATAGAAAGGTAAATTAGTAAATTAATCACTTGGATTTCTCTGACACATTGTAATTTCCTAGACGTTAATCATTTTAGCATTTTTAATTATTCTTTTACTGAAAGCAAAGTGAGAATATTGAGAGTTAGGAAAAGACGAGTCACACCTCAATTTGACTCTGAAGGAATCTAATGTATCCAATAGCTTCCGACAGGACTGAGGCTGTGTCAGTCTGCAAAAGATGGGTAAAAAGGGAAGAAAAATGATTTAGATTAACAAAAAATATCTCCAATATTGATGTTAAAAAGTTGATTTGATAAGGGAATATAAGACGGCCTTAATAAATGTATACTTTGTTAATTAAATTTATCTTTACCTTTCCAAATGGAGATACTAGCTGATGAAGCGCTGCGATTCGGCCTCCTAATTTCTCCTTTCTCACCTTTAATTATCACCATAGATTAATTAATACCATAAAGTAAAAGCTTTCTATATACAGTAGATGTGCATGTGTGGTTATATTTTTTTACTAATTACCATGCATAGAGGAAAACGTGCTTACTTAGTAAGTAGAAGTATTTAATAATATTGTACTTTCAATAATTAACATTATATCATCGAATCCAAAGTAATACGAGTCACTTCATTTCTACGTTTCAGTATGTCTATATTCTATAGATTTAATATATAATATCTAAGGAGAATGTTGAGACTGATTTCAGTTTGAATTTTATGAAAGAAAGAGAGAAAAGGAATAATGAAGAAGGAAGAAGAAGACAAAACAAGAGAGAACAAAAGAGTTACAAAACACAAAAACCACACAGCTTATTCTGTGCCCATTCTGTTTTGTTTGCTTCTTCTGTTCTCCTTTGTGTTTGTGTTTTTGTTTTGTTATTATGATGTCAGGGAGATAATTTATATACAGAGAAAACGTTATGTAAGCTAACTAAAGTTTCATTGATATAATCAATTAGTTACCTTGAGGGTTGATTGTGACGAAGGAGAAGGTTGAAGCCTTGGCTTCTTATTAGTAGACCCACCAATGTCTACGCTGTTACACTTCATCACAAATATAGATAACAAACAAAAACAAAGATCAATTAGTCATTAATCAAAAAAATTCATAGCAAAACTTATTCTGTTTGCGTATTGAATTTAGATCCAAACCTTAAAATAAGACTTGGTTTGTCTTGTTCTTTTTAAATGACGTTTCTAGATTTCACTTTTTCATAGTATATGATGTGTTTACTAATTTGTATATAAATTAGATCTTATTTCCGAATTTTCTCTCACTATATAGCATTATATATTAATAGTTTTTTTTTTTTTTTCTGTAGTTCATGAAAATATCTAAGATATGTGGAAGAAGTGTTACCTCAGAGGCTCGATCCGGAGGAATGTGTCTCCCTTCGGACAAGTGAAGACCATTGTGATTGCTAGAGAAATCCAACATATTATTATTATTGTTGTTGTTGTTGTTGTTATCATCGTTACTATTGAGGCTTGTTGTGGTTGTTGTAACACAAGATTTGTTAGGAGGTGAGTTCGGCGAAGATATGACATAACCATTGTTGTTGTTAATGTTACTCTCTTGTTTGATGTCAACCGCCTCCATGGAAGCTTGTTGGTGGCTTAACACTTGTTCTTCCCAATTCTCCAGTCTCATCTTTCCTTGAAAACTATGGTGTTGTTGTTCATCATGATGATTATGATGGTTCATCATCTCCAATCTCTCTTCCTCTCCCATCATCAATCCACCCCTAAAGTTTACAAGAAAATATCCATAAATATTAGATTGATACTTAAAAATATACACACACACATATATATATATACGTATATATGTCATAACAAAAGAGTAATCAAGATTAGGTAGCAACACACGAGAAATAAGACCATGAAGTGAACTAGAACTCGAGTAACACAAGATCATGTCATGTGCCTAGAGAATATTTTTCATTTTGGAATATTTATAGAGGGGGAGAGAGAAAGAGAGAAGGAGAGTTACAAAAGCAGTTGGCTAAGGCTCCAAGACTCTGGAGGGAGATCATTGCTTTCAAGCCAAGAAGAGATGTTAGGGTTATTAGGCAAAGACGTTGAAGAAGATGAGGAAGAAGAAGTCGCCGGAGAGGGCAAGAAGTGCGGCAAAAGAGTCGGCATCATCCGTGGTCGCAGATAATTGTTGTTAGGATTCATATGTGGCGGCAACGGCGCCTGCTGATGACCTATCAACGGTGGTGGTGGCCTCATGCCGCCGCTTACGTTCCACCAATTAGGGTTTCCGGCCGCCATCAGCTGTTGAACCGGCGAACTCTCTAACACACCTCTATTCATCACCTTATCTCTCCTCTCTCTCTCTCTCTCTCTCTCTCTCCTAGATCTCTTTCTGTTTACTAATCAGAGAGGCTTTGGAAAAACTTGGAGAAGTGTTTGATTCTTTAACTTAAGTAGTTTTAGTTTTCTCGGAGAAGAGAAAGAGAAAGAAGACTCAAAAAACTAACTTAAATTTTTGATCTCATTTGATAACATGTGATGTTAATTTTTTTGGAATTTTTTTTTTTGTTATTTAATTTTGTCTTTTTCCTCTCTCTTTTTTTCGTTCCTTTAATTTCCTTTCTTTAAATTTATTTTATTTTATATATCATATATTTACTTTTTCCCCATGCTTTTTTCCATGCTTTAGCTTTATCTTAAAGTGGGGCAGAGAAAGGTGGTAGCTACTTTTATTATTTAAATTAATACATGGGTTGAAAAAAACAAGCAGAAAATTATTTTAATATCAAAGGAAAATAATTATTCGAATATTTTATATACGGTGTATAAAATTTTCGAATATATATAAATAATTTAATAAAGTTTTGGGTATATCACACAATTCACAAGTGTCTTGCATCTATGATCTATGCATCCGCCTTTTTCAGTTTTCATCGAATGTACAATTTAACTATATATCCTTTTCATCCATATGTTTTTTTCCTTTTCTTATCCATATGTTTTCATGTTTGAAACTTACTGATTTTTTTCTTTCTTTTCAACTACTAAGATTGCTTCTTTGTTCTAACAGTTACTGTTAAGGCTTTAAATGGTTGTACAGTATGCTCCAGAACAAACTAAAATTGGATTAGTCTGCATTAAATTTACCATTGACCATCGCATACCAGTATGCATTGTTGCATACTAAAAATTTACATACTAGTATACATTTGAGCGTACAACTCCATACCATTATAAATTCACTATTGGTCTGTATTTTTCATTCTACTCCTCAAAGCTCCATACTAATATAAACTCCATACTAATCTGCTCCACACCATAGTTCAATGTTTTGCATACCAAAATATTAATATGCATTGTACAGTTTACACCATACCTTATAATTATTCAAAGCCTAAGTAATTAGTTATAAATGGCGGCAATGATTATATTCTGGGCCAATACCAAGGTTTTAGTTTGTATAGTAGTATAGGGTACTAGCCGAGCTAACATGTTTTTCCTGATACGTAAACTATTACAAACTTTTAATAAAAGAACCACCGCGCGCATTGTCGTATTATATGCCATCTACTTATAAAACCACATTGCTAATTGATTTTTGTTTTGTTTTTGTATAAATGACAGAGACGACACAAATAATTTAGCGTATAGAACTGAACTTTTAAAAAACACTGAGGAAATATAAATTATTTCATTAACAACTAAAATAAAATAAAAATGGAAATAGAATCAAAATTGTATAATGCACTTATATTAATCAACTACATGTCTACATTTAATAAATCTCAAATATACTGGTTTCGCAGAGTCGTATAAATGTAAGAAAATTAAAGACAAGAAAGATTCTTCTATTTTATTTCAACGAAAGATTCTGTTTTTGCTGACTAATTAAAAAGTACTGAATTGTGTTGCGTAGGGTTTTCTGTAATTGTAACAATGGAAATACATCTAACGAACTCTGTATTTAACTAGTCTAATTCGTAAAAACGAGTCATAAAGTCGGTAAGCGTCTTTTTAACATCGGATGATCAAATTGCTCTCAACATTTTTCTTTAAAGTGTTACTATTTTTTTTGTGGTTGAAAGGTATAAGAACATCTATGTCTTGATATCATCTCATCGTGGAATAAAGTCACTGTGGATTTGTAATATTAATATATTAATTGCATTTTGAAAACGTATTCTCAAAAAAATATTGTCAGTTTCATTTTTTTAAAAGCATACTTAATTATTTTTAAAAACGTAAAGAAACATGTATGGTTTACAAAAGCTACATATAATAATTTTAAAAGACTATAATTACCTTTACTCATTTTTTTGTTTTTAATAATAAATAACAAAAATATTTCAAATCAGCAAAAATTTGAACTTTTCATTTTCCACTAAATTCAATCGCAAGAAGTAATTTTTATTTAACCCACTATATATGTTAAATATATATCTTTTTTTTTTTCCTTATAAATCAATGTACTAAAACATTATATAGTAGTATTTTTGGGATTGTGCGTTAACTTCAGAAAAAGTATATTGCGCGTAATTAAATATGTGCATATATAGTTGCGATTGTAATTGTGTGTATATTATAGACAATTATTCGTTCTTTATTTCACCTATTTAGAGTGGGGCAAACAAAAGCTGAATTTTTAAGTGTGGCTATATATATATGCACCACCAGTTTAATCGGAGGAGTTTTTTTATAAGAATTATTGAATGTTATAAAAATTGACAAAAATTTCTTTTTTGCCACTCACACAGCCACACACAAGATGACGAGGGCATTGTGTCATATGACGCATACAAAGTAGAACTTGCGTTTTAACTTCTAAGAGCATGAACGTGTTATAAAAATAGAAATCTAATTAATGATAATCCTAACTAATTTTTGTTTTTTAATGCCTACAAGGAAGAAGACCAACATCTCGAATGAATCAATGTCCTAGGGTTTGGAGATCCCTAATATTCTGTCTCCCAGTGATTTCAATTTCCAAGAAATCCTTGCATAGCCAGAAAAAAACAATACAAATATGCTTACTTATATACGTCGTCTCGTCTTCTGATACGGTTTTTAAAAAATATAATATGTGTAGTTTACAGCTACATAAATTGATGCGTATAAAGAACTCATAGCGTTTATTTTGCCTACTCTATATGAATAATCTAGCAGATAAAATCCTCATTTCCAGTTTGATACATACTTATATATAGGATCATGTACCATGGCTAATGGACACTTTTTCACTCTTAAATTATCTATCTAGTATAAATAATTTACAAATATTACACTAACAGGAGATTGGGTAAACGAAAAGATAAGTACATAATTTGGATAAAGTCGACTCATAGCTAATTTTAATCTTAGAATTCACATGGAGGTAATGAGTACATTCGTATTCTAACATTAACTATAGTTAATACTTACTCAAAACTAATGTAGGATTTGGATAAGGTTATTAAAAAAAAAGGGGTAGGATTTGGATACACTAAGTCTCTAATCTTGGCATTGACCCAAATCCAAGTTTTACAACAAGGAAACGGATTTGGATACTAAAAGTTTTACAACATGCGTTATTTTCTTACGATTTTTTTGGTAGCTAGATTAGCTCCATTTTGTTGCACTATTATTTCAAATGTGATTTAATACTTTTTACTATTTGAAATTGAGAACATACTTGATGGCCGACTAAATGACACCCTAATACACAACACACAAGAAATAAAAGGAATCGAACTCGGATATTGATTAATAACCCAACACATATATCACTCATAGACGGAATACATACATATTAACCTTTGAAACTATTTTTAAAAATAATTCGAAGGTTAAACAAGTGAAACAATCTATTGCGAACCTTATTAATTTGGTCCACAGTCAAATTGGTCCTTCCGATTCAAATAGGGTTTTCTTTTTAACACGCTTCCAAAATCTTTGTCGGAGAGGATATGTCGTTTCTTCCCATATTTATTCTCTTCCTTATTTAATGTTTTCTTAGTTCTTCTTCTTTTATTATTTAATGCTTGCAAACAAACACCTAGCAACAAATTCCTCTTTCTTGTCTTCCTCCATCTCCCCTATTTTATTTTGTATTCAAAATTATTTCCATACTCTTTAAATTTGAGCTCTAATTATTTATTACTATATATGTTCAAATTCGTATATTATATATTGTTGATAAAAGAAAACGAAAAAAAATATATATTTGATTATTTATGTATAGTCATTTATTTAAGAAGACTAAAATTGGAGGTAAATAACAGAATCTAATACGGTTAAATTTGATAGTAACGTGGGTTGATTGGATTATAATTTATAACTCGTAGCTATGGTTGTGATACCTTTTTTTTGGGCAAAGTGATATAGTACTTATGTACCACAAAAGTGAATGAATATATGAAAAAGTAACTAAAACAAAACTATATATACAGTCAAACATACACATATATATTAATATATATGTTATAAACTCTTTTACTTACGTAAGAGATTTTTGAGACGTTTTGTGGGATATGTACCCGTATGTCTTTGTAGTTTATGTATATAATTGAACGATCACAATCCACAAGAATTTTCAAAATTAGCTTCCATTTGTTTTGTAAAGTAAGCAATACTATACTTTCTGAGTAGAAGATAAAATCCGTCTACAGATAATTACAAAATGTACGTACGCAAAACAAAAGTAATGCAATCTTAATAAATTATATAGAGTTAAAGGTTTTATTATATATGTTTGTATTTCCTAAAAATAATTTTGTAAGAGTTTTTCTTATTTCAAAAGATTATTTTTCAATATAAATTTAATTAATTAATTAATGTTACTATTTTGTAAACTTCAAGAATTAATTCTGAGAATAATATAAAATTATATAAATTGCTATTGGTTCATAATTAATTAGTTATCTTTAGGTGATAAAATAATACTATAGCATTCATTTTTTTAATTTAGGGACACCTATATATAATATATATATATATATATATATTGATACATCTACACAACTTTGTGTTATTTATTTCAATAAATTGTAGTATCGACTTTAAATTTTGTATAAAGGTCGAGAAAACAAACTTTTCTTAGCAGAAACAATAATTTAAAAGAAGAGATAAACATTTTTAAAAGGAACGAGGCCGACACAATTGTCGTATTGGCACGACTTGTAATCCCCATTGAAGTATAAGCTGCCGTAATCGTTCGTGAATTTGTTTACGGATATGTGAATTTTAATATGCCGTCTACCATACATATATTGAAACTGTGCAAATGCTGTTTTTTAATTGCTCATCAAAGGCTGTTCGATCATTTGGATTCCACACAGACGTTAAATTTTTAGTCTTAGTCAAAAAAAAAAAAAAACCTAATCAAAGATTTATTCGTAATTTGTATCTAAAAGAAATAATCAAGTGATATTAAAAAATAAATCAATATCAAATGTGTTTATAAAGCAATTATATACGCTCTGTCATAATATAATGTGTTTACAAAGCAATCATATGTATTTTCATTTTCTCGTTTGTTTTAGATTAAATTTGTGATCTTAATCCTAACATCAATATGCTTCATTTGAAAAGACAAATCGAAACAACATTACTCGTTAATTACTACCATTTTTTACTTGGTTAATGATTGTAATAAGCCCATGGTAATAAGCATCTATGTCCGAATACAGTATATGTGTGACTTATCCATACATATAATTGAAATTGACAAAAGAATTTATTGGTAGACCATATCTCAGTGGCAATATGATAATTAAATAAAATCATCGATCAATCACTCTCAATAATTATTAATTAACTTAAAAATTACAGAATAATTGTGATTAAACTACAGATCCCAAAACCCCTAAAATCATGCCTTTTGTGTTTTTTTATTTGTTGTTTTGTCTTCTTATAATATGTGATTTATTTAATTAAATATTAAATGATTTCTTTTGCAGTTTTTTCTCCACTCATTGAACTCTAATTACTTTCCTCGCCTATAAAGCAAAGAGCCAAAGAAAACTGCTTTTGTGGATGGTAATTCACGGCTAAACAAATACTACTAATCAGTTACATCTTTATAAATTATAAGTCTATTGTTGCATTTATTTGATCCAAAAAAATTAGATATCTCATATCTGCAATAATGGTTAAAAATAACTTCAGATTTAAAATAAACTAAATTAAAAATACCATTATATTAGAAAGTCTTGGGTCTCTATCTCTATGTTACTCATTGCATTATATATTTACGTAATATCTATTTAAAAGATACATTATAAACGTATATATTTATTATTATTATGGAAAAATGAAAAAATAATTCTGAGGTTGTAAGTAAAATTTCATATAAACCTTTTTCGAATGAATGAAAATAGTTTTCTTTTCTTATAAAATAGAACAAATTGGGTATCTAAAATTTTGCACAGCAAAACAAATCACCAAATCATGATATATATACTGTATGTTTTACAATATGAATTGCACGCAATACAAAAAAAAAGGAAAATGAAAACATATATTGGATCTTTCCCACATCTTCCAAATGCGTTGAAAAAACAGACCAATCTATGGGTGTAGATGTTATTTTCACTATTTCTCAATAGTTTGTTGCAAAGACCATTCTTGTCTAGTTTTCGTTCATGCAAACTACGACTTCTTCATACAGTCATATATAGTCTAGTCTTCACTATAAGACCTCCATATCATCCTTAAAAGAATACGAGTATAAACATACTTACTTTATTACATGAACCATTACCATATATATATATATATATGTTTAACATTGATAACCAAACCAGTATAACCCTGATTCTTAGAAAAGTTATAAACTCATGATGATCCAAAGTTTAACAAGTTTTTGGTATGCGATGTCAAAAAGGAAAACGAAAAAGCACAAGTTTTTGATCACGTGATGAAACACGTGACTAGTAAAACCCGTGGATCGGAATGATATTTGGAACAGGCCATGTTAGAAAGCCCAATTATTTGATGACTACAAGACAAAACTGTATGAAATTCTGATTTGGGTCGGTGGCCCACATGGCCTGCACGTGCCAAAAGCCTGTTTCTCTCTCTCTCTCTCAGTCTAAAAACATTGTAAATATAGAAACTTTAAATTAATTACTTAGAAATTAATAATATTAATTTTAATCTAATAATTTGTGCTCACGCTTTTGACCAGGAATTGTTATTACCAAAATTTTAACTCTACATGAAAATATATTACTGATAAAAAATATTAGATATGTTATAAAATCAAAGATAACTGCATGATTTTCATAGCTTTTGATATATGTTCATCCACACAATCATTTTGATGTATTATTTTCAAATAATTCAGAAAATGAGCTCACCATAAGTATATCATCAGGTAAGGTTCAAAGAGCTGCATATCAAGTTCTTATTGAGAAAGGAGACATGCAATGGAAACGTTGCACGCAATACCTAGTAAAATTGCAGACTCTTAGTAAGAAATTAGTGTTGATAAATAATTTGCTAATTTAAAAAATTCTGGATTTAAAATTCGAGAAAGAATTAAGATTCACACGTGACACTGGGTGGGTCACACGTGAGAATGAATTTGATGAGAAAGTACAAAAGGGAGAAGACAAAGCGAGTCAGAGTCAACCTTAAAATTCATGTACGTAATAACCAATTGTTAGGAATAAAATGCTCTTCTTGAATATTATTACATCGAATCAAACTTGTCCACTAGCTTTCCTACTTCACTAAACAAACTTGATTTCAAGAAAGAAAAAAGAAAAAAAAAAAGCAATCAAACTCGATTTGTAAGTTGAATTGTTCATTCCTTTCCTATTTGGCTATTTCGTATCAAAAAGAGTAGTTTCCACTGATTATTGAAACTAAAAAAGGTCATGAGTTGTGCCCTATAGACTTTTAGTTCCCATAGTGGCATGACTTATCGATGATGGATTAAGTCCGATCAAGTCATTCTAGATTGACTTTTCCGATAATGTGGAACTATGGATTTGTATATACAAAAACCAACATAACAGAAAATTACATCGTTTATACATTACTTTATTTATGTTTTTTTTTTTAATGTTGATAACATATTGTTTACAATCAGGAATATGATTGATATATTATATATGAGTGTACTGAATTCAAATGTGACTTTGTGACTTTGAACCTGTAAAAAATCTGAGGAATATATACGGTTTGTCAAAGAAAAAAATATTTGAAGATATTTGGAATAGATGAAGTTAAAATCAGTCCAATCACCGTTAGAGCACATTTCAAGTTCGTAGCCACACCTGAAGATGTACACTTTGGTAGCATTATGTATTCCAAAATTACTTCAAGACATGACTTAGCTCATATTGTTGCGGTTGTAAGCATATTTAATTGTAAGTTTGTTCTTCTCTTGATCATTTGAAGGAAGTCAAGTGGATGCTAAGGTTCCAAGGATAAATTGCAGTAGCGGAGTGTGCTATACATACTGGTAGTTCTTATACAAGGTTAAAGGTTTCACAGTTTCATATTATGTTTCTATCATTGACAAAATAATTACGTATAATTTTGTAACTGATACGTATACCTATTTTTATCCAAATAAGAATAAGTTGGAATGGACTAATTCAACTAAAAATTAATTGTTACAATTTGGATAAAGATGCGCAAAGATTTATGTAAACAGAGTTAGGGACAGAGTCATCATCATGAGAAAACCAAGTCAAATTAAACTTCTATTAAGAGTCTAATTAATTAGATTTATTGCGACTAAAAGTTTGATTTGTATTGCTTTCAAATGCAATCTGCTTTTAGGATAGAGAAACAAAAGTTTAATTTAGCTTTCAAGTTGGTGTAACGTATAAGCTTCAACTTCACATTATTAGTGTTGCTAGTATATAATATATACTAGCATTTGATCCGCGCTACGCGCGGAAGTTAGATAAGGGCGTTATTTTTACTCTTTCCGTCTGCTTATGTTGTTTGTATGTTTTCTTTTGCTCTTTTGTTAATTTTTTTTTTCTGTACGTTTTTTTCAGCTAGTACAATGTAGTCAATTTTTTTATTCTTAATAAATTTAAATCAGCATGATCTTTTTTTGTTTTAAAAAAATATAGAATTAGAAGTTAAATTTGTATAGTAATAGTTGTTGTCTCACTTTACTCGTTACTTGTGCTTAATTAAAATTATTTTTCATTTTGTCGTTGGATTGTTATTTGGTATTATTATATGTGGTTGTAGGTAATCTTTTAATTATTTTATTATTTAATTAGTAACCTGTGCGAGTAGTTTTTTGTCAATAATTTTGTGTTTGTAGTGATAGGTTAGTGGTTTTGATTAAAAATGTTTACAAATCTCAGTTAATTACAATTCTGTTTTCATTGTTTTTTATTTCTTTTTGTGTTTCTGCCGTTTGGTCTTATTTTCTGTAAGCCTTAAAATTGTGTTGGCCTATTGGGTCTTTATTTTCTGTAAGCCATTGGGTTTTTTTCATTTTTTCTATCTACAGGACAGTAAGAGTTTTGAAACTATTTCTTTGATGCTTGTAATCCTTCTTCATTCATCCCTTTCATCGATGCACAATTTTTTTTTGGGGTGTATTTGGGTGTTTTTCTCTTTGCTTCGCATCTGTAGGGGGTAATTGGTTCTCCCCTGATGTTTTCGTTCCAATTAAGTGTTAATTGGTGTGCAAATCTGTTTTTTTTTATAAATTGTTTTCTTCCTTTCATTTCCTATTTAATTTATCCATTGTTTTTGAGATCTAAGTTTTAAGTTTTGTTTCGGTTGGCCCCATAGTGTGGTTTTCGATTGGATGTGAATGGTGTGTAGCAAAATTTAATTTTTGCTTCTATTATGCTTTTTAAAAAAATATTTTGGGGTGTATATTTTTGTGGCCGGTTTAGTAAGTCATTCAGTTTAAGTCTAATGTGAACAAAATCTGGAACTCGAATTTCAGCATCTTTTCCTTCAACTAACGGTGTATGTATCTCTTACATTTTCTTCTATTTGGTGATGGTTTTGTCAATTTCTGGCGACTAATGTCAATTGAATTTTAGTTGTGTTTCCCTGATCCTCTATAAGTGTTTGTCTTTTTTTTTTCGTTTGAGATTTTTTTTTTCTTTTCAATTTTAAGTAGTCCTGTTTTTCGAAGCCGACAATTTTTATGATTTAGGTGTCCCTGAAGCTAAAGACCTCTTTGCATATGTCTATGTCCTAGTGGTCCTAATACTTTTAGACCTGTTTTTGAGATTGTTTGTGGGAATTTTCTTCAATATGTTGATCTTGTATGTTCTGTTTTTGTTGCCATGGTGGTGGACTTTTTTTCCCCCCAATCGTTTGTATTCTTAGAGGATGATAATTATATTGGTGAACCTTACTGTTTTTTCTTAAGCTAAAAAATTAATTTCAGAGATATCCTTTAGGTGTTCCGAGATGAAAGAATAAAGAAGGGGAGAGACGCTTCAGGTCGCACACCGGCGGACGGCGGAGTGGAGCTTCATGGAGAAGGTTTATTTCTACATCATATAAAACATGTATTATTAATGGATTGAGCTTTTAAAGAAATATGAAACTAGGTTTTTAAAGAAATATGAAACAAAAGAATAGGAATAGTTTAGTGGGTTGTATCAAAAAATTGAGTTTATTAAATTGAAGGAGTGGCTGATGTGGCAGCACCAGAAGTGAGCAAAGTTAACTATAGATACTAACTTTTATCATTACTCAATAAATTAGTCATCTATCTTAGTGGAAAAGGCAAATTTTAGGTGTTTTGAAATTTACACTGAGTTATGTTCAATGTTTTCGTAGAGCTAATATTATTAAGATTCATTTACATGCGTTCGAATATATTAAGGTTTACTCTGTCTTTTCTTCTTTGTTTTTTGATAAAAGGGTGACGACGACTTGTTCAAAGCAGAATCACTATACAATTAATCAATTATCGTTCGCTTGTTGACTAGGTTTACTGTTACCTCTCGTACACAAATTTTGTGTATACTTTTGAAAGCTACTGTATCTTTTATATGAGTTTTACGTACTTTTTTGTTTCGACAAAGTATGAGTTTTACGTACGGAAATGAATATTTTATAAATCGATATGATAACTTTTTTTTATCATCAATTACTTATATTAAAATTTAACAAGGGTTAGGTTAGTATTTATTCTATACAGCATTATCAATTACAAAAAGTAACAACTACATGTATTATAAATGTTATTCTCATATCTGTGTACTAATACTTTTATTTTTTTAAGTATTTAGATACTGTTACCGTTTTTTTCCTTTAAAAATTATTTTATTGGTTAATTTGTTTATCGAACCAATTACGTTAAAAAAAAGTGAAAAAAATCCTAAAAATCATATCATTTTAACTCTACCAAATTTGAAACATAAAAAATACTTTTTTAATAATTATAGTAAAAGGCTTTCAATAAATTAATAATAGTACTAAATTACAAAATAAAGAGGTGAACATATTTGGAGAGGCCGGTGTGTGGAGCCAATGGTACATATAGGCTTGCTAATAAACTTAAAACAAAAAAAATATTTTCACACGTGGGAGCTTTTGGCACGTGAAAATGACCGTACCATGTTTTCTTAAGACAGCATTGGGCCCACGTGTTCAACCACTTGGTTACGACGTCGTTTTTTACTTGGAAATGACCGTAACAGTATTCTGGTATGACGTCACCCTATCGTAAGTTCCGAGGTGTCAAACGAAGTCATGAAGTCGATTGCACAAACAACATGTATGTATTTCTAATGTCAAATGACAATTACAGTTTCACCCTCTTTTTCTTTCTTCAGTAATTATATTTACTATTTAACATCATTAGTCGATTGTACAAACAACATATTTGTCATTTGGTGCTATTAATTATTTTGATATTTATAACAATGGTTTAAGCTCTTTGAAAAATATTTAGAAAAGTAAAATATCATAAAACAGGAAAATTTATTGATTTTCTTCACCTAACATAAGTTTTTGTATTTAAATTTTATGATTATGGAGAAGACATGCCGGTTGACCTATTTCGTCATGGTGGTTAAGACAAACTGTCTTATACATAGATATGACATAGTATATAGGTAGTTAAGGGATCTCTAACGTCAACCAAAATAATCATACAATTAGGACTATTCCAATACATCAATTCATATCCACACACAAATATATGTTAATTATAAACCACCACAAATTCAATAACACACACTTTATTGATCACTCTATTTATACTCTTAAGTTTTTCCCTCTACAAGTAAATACTATTTCTAAAATAGGTCAACCAGCATGAAGCTTTTGTGTTTCGATTTCTCTTACTCTTTCTTTCACTCGTCGGCATGAAAACTTAAACAATAATGTAAAAACACCAAGGTAAAGGAAAATATGGAATTTTCAGAAAAATCTTGAGTCATGGAATGAAAATGATTATGGACCGATCAAAAATAAAGTAATTTGATCGACATATCGGTTCCAACATTGGTTAATAATGGGTTCAAGCGGTAGACACGCAACGATTTGATTTGTTCCGTTGTATAACTAACATTCAGAGGATAATGAAATTTATATCCTTGTATATAGCCTTACACAAACGGGAGTGTTTCTAGCTATGTTCATTTATATTAGAGAATTACCGACACGTTTGGAAATTATATCTTTTATATTTGGGATAAAGTCAGTATGATTGCATATGAAGTTAAATCATGGAGGCCTAAATAAAGGAGTTAAATCATTGTGAGGATCAATGACAACTTGTATTAATAAAAAAAAAGAAATACACTAATTGCTGACTTAAACAACTAACTTATTAGTTTTTAAATTACATGATTACACCTCAAGGACCCGGCCTTAACCAGTGTTGCCGTCGACCAAAAGAAATAAGTGTCCAACTTTTTTTCTATAAAGAGAGAGTTACTATTTCTCACATTAATTATCACTATAAATTATGGAATAAGAAATATACTAATAGAAAATTCAGATGTTTGAATGATTGTTCCCGTCTTGATCGCTTTATGAGTAAGATAATTTATTTTATATTGTTATTGTAGAAACTAGAAAGTAACATTTGTGGTTACCCCTTCTTTTATTGACAACAGTATTGCTATAGTTGACAAGTTTCTTTTCGAGTTGCAGAACGTGAAATGAAACCTTTTTGTATAGTATTCAGTGTATATATGTACTAGCTAAAACATAGAAAACTTGTACGTATTTGGACTTCGTTTCCTTGCAAAATACATACGTACGTACTTTACAGATATGAATTTTATCATTTTGGTGTATTAACATATTGATCATACTAGCTAAGTATCAATTATAAAAATAAAAGATATGATTCATAATTCAACGTCTACGTTATTTTTCAAAGCCCTAAAATTTTAGAATATGATTAATGTCGATCGATTTTATTCATTGGGCCAAGGAGCTCATAGTTTATTTTGGCATTCTTTTACATATATTGCACAAGACTAGTGCATGGGCCTCGACCAAAAATGTAATGTTAAGTTTTGACATTATAAGGATTAAGGATCGACAAAAAACACAAGTAATTTCTGTCGACGGATCCATCTCAATCCCTTATACATATTATTATACCCTCCGTAAGGAAATCGTTTCACGACACATAATATTGGTATTGGGTGAAAACTAAAAGCTCACAAAAGTTGACAAATTCGCTATTAACCGATTGACTTTGAAAGATGGTTTTACAAGAGATGTATCATGCATCATGCCCACAACACTCTTCATTGCATCTCTCAATAAAAGGAATCTAGAGACCATTTGAGGTCGAACTATAATTAAACTCATTTTTCCTCTTAAATATTTAGATAAGTTTCTACATTTTCAATATAGTAGATAATTACAAACTTGTCACTAATTGTCCAACATACCTAATTATTCATATATCGGTTCAAACGTTCTTTCAATATTAAAATCGTTATGCATTTAGTATGAATAAATTTTGACTGAAAATTACATTAACTATACATGAAGTCGTTAAATAGAATAATGTGAATATATAATCATCATGTAAAAAGAGCATTATTTTCCTCATAAATCTTGATAGTGGAGCGCAATATGCATATATTTATATATATACAAGGAGCACATATGTAAATCTATATCATTGAGGCTTATGACTTAGAAACGTCGAGTCCGATTGACAAAGTCAATATCCCAATATCAAGCACTTTCTATAATGTAGCCCATATGTATCTTAAAGAAAATCAAATGAATCTCATGATTACAATGTTTGAAATCACTGAAGTAAAAAAAGTTCAGAGTCGGATCATTGTAGACTGCGGTCTGCGAAGTTCCGAATCAAACGAGTTTTGGTAAGCAAAATCTATCTTATGTAACCAATATAACTTCTTCAATAGGAACATATCGTTTCGGTTGACAAAGAGATGAAAATGAAATGAAGCAATCTATGTTTCCTAATTGATTTTTACGTGTGTGTTTGCCATGTAATCGTTCATCGTTTATGTTCGAAGGGATAATATTCTTATCGTCGTAGTAAACGATTACAGCTTCGTCATCAAATAATTTTTTTTTTTTACTTTCTACTATATAGATAGGCTATATATACTGATAATTAGCTTATAACATGGTGGCATCAGTATACACACTACTTAACCACCGACGATTTAATATGCATATATCAAGAACCGATACTTACCATTATGCGGTTTAATTTAACGACCAGAAAAAAATCTATCGATCTAATCATTTATAGTCGTTGGATTGATTCGATCTAGTAGGTTATGAAGGATAATGGAGCATGAGGTTCTTGTACAGACGTTAAATCAAAGGAGGGTAAGTGGCTGCTTTGTCTAAAGATTCACACTGTCTCTTTGTTCTTTCTTTTATTTCGATTACGACACAAACCGATCTTTCACTAACGCTGTTATTAGTACGGTCGTCCACTGATTTAACATTTTTAGGTTTAGTGTAATTCCATTCGACCCTCAACTAAATACATAGTTTTCAAGTAGTCATTATTTTCATGTCTGATAAATAAAGTAGAAAAATATATATAGGACAATTTAAAAGCTAAAGCTGAAGAACGTTTTTATGTGTAACTTAAAAAAATTATAATATGAATTTAGTGAAACTATATAACAAGTGAAGCCACTAAAATTGGACATCTTTTTGGTGATCTCATAAAGTTTATAATATGAATTTAATAGATGAACAAAAAAAAACTTTTTAAACTGATTTGTTATTCACACACATTTAATTAAATAACTGGATTGGCTAACCCATTCAAGGTACAGAGTTTACAAAGAAATCAACAACTTCCTAATTATAGTGGTACGAATTAAACAATCCGCACTTGAAGTCTTGAATCCAAAAAAGTGGAAAGAAAAAAATTAACGACATACCTCCTGAAGAAGTCTAAAAACTCTGTACAAGGCACTAAATGGCACGAAGTACTCTTATCATTAAGTTACCTTTGTAGCTTTGAGGGTAACTAATGGCACGATTAGATGGTGAGTTAAGGTGCAATATACGATGAGATGTCAAGAAAACGACAAAAACCTTGCCCAAAAAAAGAGAGAGACAAAGGAAAAGTTAAAGAAAGGCACCTTACGATTAAGACACTCGAGCTTACACTAAAACACAAATCCAAAAAGCTTTAGATAAGATCGAAAGATGAATCCCACCTTAGAGGCTTTACCAAATTACTATGCATGGCGTAATACTGCAACTTACACGTCTTTTTTTGTATGTCCAGTCTTCTTGTTATATACATGTCGTTGTTACAAATGACTTACTCAGATCGTATTCATTGGTTGAAATGAAAATATTTGATATATTCTTCTCATATTAATTATCCTCAAATTAAACCTATGTGATCTTTTTTTTTTTGGTTTGAATACAGGGTTAAAAAAAGAAGACAGACATTAATGTGTAGTCATCCACTTTCAAAGATATATTTGGAGATAGGGAAGCATCTATATATACTAGCAAAGTTAAATCTGATATGATCATTGAAGAGTTTGATCCAACTCTGAAAAAGTTATAAAATAAGTCGTCAAATTGTAATTTAAGCATATATATATATATGCTTGATTGTGGAAGAAACATATAGTCTGATAAAAAAAATGAAAAGTGGAGTGTGGAGACCACAATTCTTTTTGGGAACACTGCTCAATATTGCTACTGCGGCTAAGTGGCAAAGACCTACCCCTCCCTACTGTTTCTTTCCCCTTTTCATGCTTCTGGTGGGCTCAACAATGAGAACCCCATGGGTCCAAAACTTTTTTTCGAGATTCTCTTTTCTGTTTCTCAATTCTCATCCCCAAGTCTAATAATAATCCACACCTCCATCGCAATTATTGGCCACTTAATAATTTCTCTATTCGTAAGCTATAATTATATTAGCGTTTAAACATTATCTTGGCAAGTTTTATCGTTTGATTTTCTTATAGATTATGCTATGCAATCATCATGAACATGATTCAATGGTTCGGCGGCATTAGAAAAATCATAAGTATTGTTTTCTCTTTTGTCAAATCATAAGTATTGTTTTTAACTTTTTTCTCAAGGGTGAAATACCTACAAGTATCAGTCAACTTCATTTCAACTAAGAACAAATCATCATGATTCATGAGTAATGAGTAAAGATTGTTTCACGAACAAAATCATCATGAGTCAGCTCGTGAAACGAATCTAAAACATTTACAACTGTAATTCCTAAACTTATCAATAACTCATTTCAATATCAAGCTAAGAAGGAACTGAATACAAAAGTGTGTTTTTAGTTGCTACTAAATCATGTGTATTATACTATTATATAATAGCATAACATGCACTTTCATGAAATATATATCATATTGTTGTTTTTTTTTTTTACAAAAGTAAAACTGTAAGAAAGAGAGACAGAGAGAGAAGGGCAAAATAGGAAAGATTTACGGACGCTTTCTGTGACCTGTCGGGGAATAGATGTCTGTCTACACACACGATTCATCATCATCATTCATACATTAGTATAAAACAATTTACCAAAAAATAAAATAAAAACATGTTCTTTAAACAAACATTTTCTAATCTATTTATTTGGTGGAAACAAACATTTTTAAATCTTAACTGCAACGATTAGTGTTTAAACCCTTCCCCAAAGAGGAAACAAATACACTTCTAATTATACAGATTATATAAAAAGATAAAAAAATTATGTATACTTTTGTCCACTTTTTGGAAAATACGATTACTGCCAAATTTTAAAAACAAAAAAGACGCATAAAGTAAAAAAAAAATAAAGCTCTCAATCTCATCACCTTTTTTTTTTTTTTTTTTTTTAATTATTTCTCCCCCAGANCTCCCCCAGATAAACCTTACAATTTGATCTCAACTTGAGAATTTTTTGTTTCCCATTTCTCTCAAGAGAGTGTTAGTTGTGTAAACTAAATGCTTCAAAAGTTTCTTCTCAACATACTTATTTGAAAGAACAGAAAAAAAAAAAAAACTTATGTCTGAATCTGTAGTAGCAGCAGCAGAGCATGATTACATAGGTTTGTCAGAGTTTCCTATCATGGAAACAACAACCACAACAACAATGTCTGACAAAACCAAAACCAGAGACAATAACAACGACGGTCTGAATTTCAAGGCAACCGAGCTGAGACTTGGTTTACCCGGTTCTGAGTCACCGGAGCGAGTTGACACTAGATTCTTGTCTCTCAACAAGAGTAGCTGTCCTGTGTCAGGTGCCAAAAGGGTGTTCTCTGATGCCATTAACGAGTCTAACAAATGGGTCTTCTCTCCTGGATCCACTACTGCTACTGGTGATGCTGGCTCCGGTTCTGGTCCTGGTAGCTCCGTCGTGAAAGATGGTAAGTCGACTACTTTCTCCAAACCGGCTGTTCCGGTTAAGGAGAAGAAGAGCTCTGCAACAGCTCCAGCTTCAAAGTAAGCTTATTTATTTATTTATTTGCTCTGTTTAAGATCTTTCTCAGATATTTAAAAACAAGAAAAAGCTTTTATGAAGAAAGATTCTTGATGGTTTTTGTTTTTCTGATTGAGCAGAGCACAAGTGGTGGGTTGGCCACCAATTAGATCATTCAGGAAGAACTCAATGGCTTCTTCACAGTCTCAGAAACCAGGTAATAACTCAGAGACAGAAGAGGCAGAGGCTAAGTCTGGACCAGAACAACAACCTTGCTTGTATGTCAAAGTGAGTATGGAAGGTGCTCCTTACTTGAGAAAAATCGATCTCAAGACTTACAAGAGCTACCTTGAGCTCTCTTCTGCTCTTGAGAAGATGTTTAGCTGCTTCACCATAGGTAACGTAATCTAGTCCTCTCCTTCTTTGAGATAAATACTCTGACTTGAGTTAGTGTGTAACTGTTTTCTTTTGGGTGTTTTTTTTGGTTTTTTTTTACAGGTCAGTTTGGGTCTCATGGAGGGTGTGGCAGAGATGGGTTAAACGAGAGTCGCTTGACTGATCTCTTGCGTGGTTCTGAGTATGTTGTTACCTATGAAGATAAAGACAGTGACTGGATGCTGGTCGGTGATGTCCCTTGGGAGTAAGTCTTTGATTCCTATTTTTAAGAAACCTCTGAGATCAATCTCAACTGATTGTTGTATATTAACATCTAGTATTATATCAATCTAATGATCTTAGCACAGTTCTAGCTTAACAGAAGAATATAGTTCAGTAAAGCTCTCTTACTGTCATTTTTCTGTGCAGAATGTTTATATGCTCCTGCAAGAAGCTGAGAATCATGAAGAGCTCTGAGGCTATCGGCTTAGGTTAGTATTTCTTCTCCAAACCCTCTAGTTTTACGCAGATCAATCTGTTCTACACCCACGCATGTGGTCCATTTTGAACTAAGACCGCCTTCTAAACTTTCATAATTCTTGCTGGATTCTATATGGTCATTTGCAAAGCTCGTAAACACTAGGAACTTACTACTGCACGATATGAAGAAACTATCACGTACACCATGTTTCTAACAGAAATTTTTTCTTTTTTCTTTTTATGCAGCTCCAAGGGTGATGGAGAAGTGCAGAAGCCGGTACTAGGAAATGCCCTTTTATGTGATAATATGTTTGAAAAAAATATATGTTTTCTAAGAAATGTAATAGCCATTTTGTTTTGAAGTATTTTTTGTGTTTTGTGTGCTAGGAGTGATCTTTCTTGAAACAGCCTCTACTAAGCTCTTAATAAGGCATCTTCCTCTTCTATCTCTAATCAATCTAATGGATCATATGGGTTTGTATATGTGTGTTTGCCAAGGAAGACTTCATAATTCATATGTATAAAAAGGTTGGTAGTGTGTAAACCGGCTTGATTTTTTTTGTTAACCAATGGGAAACCAAATGAGTGTATCTCAGTGATGCAAAGAGCAAACCTTAGTAAAGAAAATATTTACTAGTCCACAGAGTTTTCATGGAGTTATATAGATCTTTGGATAGAGTTATTACGTTCAAACAAAATGATCGGATCATATTATTACCAAACATACACAACGGGTTTAAAAGACACACACCACTTACTAGCGTTTCCACATTTTCATATATATATATTTATCTATACTACCGAACCTAATCCTCAGATTCCTTCTCTTTACGACTTCTATGTACAAAACGAAAGCGAAGACACCCGAAAGGCTTACAGGGATTGCAGAGTAACTCTGATTTGCTTCATTATGTCTCAATTCTTTTGAAAACTCCAGCTTCTCTTGCTGAGGTTGTTCATTAACCAGCCAAAGTCGAGTAAATTTTGCCCGTATTGTATCTTCACAAGGTAGCTTCTGTAGGGTATTAGTATGCTCTTTAGACCTGAGAGAATTTCACATAGATGGTTTCAAGATATATCCTCAAATGTAGACAGCAATTATCAGACATCACAACTGACACCAATAACGGTAGATATGAGAGAATCCTACATTTTCTAGTGTTCACACCACTTATCTACATCTAGAGACTTTAGATAAAGTACTGAACCACATGGATATAATAGCATACTGACCAAATGAGACTACAGTCTACAGCCAACCAACATATGACTTAGATCCAAGGCATGTCACAGAGAGAAACATAAAGACATTGCAGTTTACCTGTTATGCACATAGTTTTGTAAAAGTGAGCAACTTGAGCATCTCCCCTTGTAACTACGCGCTTGTTTGATTCCAAACACTCAAGAAACGCCATGTCAGCTTTGAGCAACTCTGCCTGGTCATGAGTATCATAACCAATATCATGGCAATAACAGCAATGATCTAACCAGTCAATAGGTCTCTGATCCCATACCATAGAACCCCCATCTTTCCCACTAGACCAGTTAGGTCCACAATAATGTCCGTATCTCGGGAAAAGCTGTGAGAGAAACGCCCTCGTTCCTGTGTGCCAGGGAACCTTCGAAACATAAGGTCTAAACCGATAAACAGTATTCACAGCGTTCGATCTCGAGGACCTTCGAGAAAGGGCATGCCTTTTTAACCCTCTATTTATAGTAGTAGGTTTCTGCTTGCCATCACCGGTATTTGCAGCCCAAGGAAGAGCTGAACTAAAGGACCAAGTCCATATTTTGATATCAAACATTCCTTTCCCTTGCTTTGGCTGTTCCAGGATAGACATTGTCGATTTCCCTTGCTGTGGCTGTTCCAGGATAGACATTGTTGCTTTCCCTTGATCTGGCTGTTCCACAAGAGATGTTGTCGATGTCACGGTTTCAACCATAGCTACATCCTTCTTTGAACTGATGCTGCCAAACCAAGAAATACCAGGCAACCCAAAATTCATCTGTAAACAACAAAACAAGCATACACAATGACTTCAGCAACCCAAGTATCAACTGTTCACAAGATCTGTCTATATTAATCTATTGTTCAATTAATTCAAAAACAAGATTTTGCTTGTGCAACTCCCTAAACACCGACCTTTATAGAGCCACAAAGAGAGAAAATTATGCAGATCACTATATCAAGACTATTTATGCTTTTCTTGAAATTCTCTGGAGTTATGAAGCAAACCATGCAAAGTGATCCAGAGACACAAAGACAAGTTTTAGTTTTTTTTCAAAATTGACATTGCTTAATTTAGATAGAAATAAACATTGGTGGTATGTCAAGAACATGCAAAGAGAGCAATTTTAGACTAAGTCGATCTCAATACACAAGACAATTCAAACCCAATTTCATGGCTGATGAATTTAAAATCATGAATCAACAAAGAAATCAGAATTCAAACGATTCAAGTTTCGAAATTGCGAAAGATGACTTATCAAAACCAATGAAACCTATAGTACGGGAAACATTAAACAGGATCTTTAAAAAGCGGTAAATAACACAAAAGGGTATTTCCAGAGAGAGCTTTGCATTGAGAGGTTGGAATGTTCACGAACCTCTGTGCAAAGGAGAGACGCTGCGAGAAGAATAAGAAGAAGAAGAAGACACAGGTTTTTGTTTTTTTTTTTCCTTGAAGCAATTTACAACCTCGGAATGCGATCGATCTATCCCTAACTTTCTATTGGGCTCAAAGTGGGCCGACCGACCTTTTCTTTACTCTAGATGAGAACTTTGCAATATGGTAGATTAATTAAAATATAACCAGAAAAATTAATTAAAGTTTATTTATTTTTTCAGTATTAAAGTTGAAGATATTACTTTAAACAAAAATTTTGTCACTTTTTAGCATTTTTATGCAAGGAAAAAAAAAAAATTTACAAAACAGTTTAGGCAAAACTATTGTTGATTTTATGTTACTGATTTGGTTTTTGGCTCATTAATCAAGTTTTAATTTGATATATAAAAGTATAAACAAATATTTAAATAAAAATTTAATCTATATAATGCAAAATCTCATCTTTTCATGAACAAAAAATTACAGGTTTTGTTTGATTAAAAAACTAACCAAAAGTGAATATACTGAAGATTTTGTCTACAAAATAAAAAAGGAAGACTTTTGCTTTTATAACTCACATGACACAAAACAGAGCTTCCTTATTTGAAAACTTTTAATTTGTCTCATCAGTTATCTTCTCCAAGAGTAAACTTCACAAACCTTCTGACTTTGATGTTTTCTCCAAGGGTAGCCACTGTTTGCTTCACCAGATCCTTAACCAGAACACTGTCGTCTTTAATGAAAGGCTGTTCAAGCAATGCCATTTCTCCAAGCCTCTTTGAGATCCTACCTTCAACAATCTTCTCCCTTATGTTCTCTGGTTTTGACAAAAGATCCTCTCTTTGCATCTCAATCGCCTTTTCTTTCTGCTTTATCTCTTCTGGAATGTCCTCTATCGAAACATATTGCACCTGCGGATTCACATTTCAGGTCAGAGACCACCAACCATTGTTTAAGGAGTCATTGTTTCAGCTGAGTCATTCTCTTACCTGTGGATTAGCCACTGCTTGCATTGCAAGATCATCAACCAACTCCTTGAATTTTTCGCTTCTTCCGACAAAATCTGTCTCACAGTTCACTTCTATCAGAACTCCAATCCGAGAGTCGTGGATGTATGAGCCGATTCTCCCTTCAGCTGCAAGCCGGCTTGATTTTTTATCCGCTGATGAGAGACCCTTCTTTCTAAGGAATTCTTGTGCTTTCTCAAGATCTCCTCCTGTCTCCGCCAATGCCTTCTTGCAGTCCATCATTCCGGCTCCTGTCTCTTCACGCAGTTGCTTCACAAGAGCAGCTGAAACCACTGTAGCTGCTGGACTGCAGTGCCGTAGTGTGCAAAAAGTTTAAATCTTCTTATAGCCAAAAACTTTTAAGAACTTATGTCATGAATAACAATTATTAAAAACACATCTCACCTTGCTTCCTTGACCTCTTCAGCTTTTGGCTGTTCTTTCTCTTCCTTAGCTTTCGGTTTAGCTGCAGTTTGGGCAGCAACCTCAGCAGCAAAGTCCTGGCTTTTCTTCTCAAGGCCTTCTCCGAGAGTGTACCTCACGAATCTCTTCACCTTGATGTTTTCTCCGATGGTTGCAATCCTCATCTTTACAAGATCCTTTACAATCACCTTATCGTCTTTAATGTATGGTTGCTCAAGCAATGCAAGTGCATCTAGCCTCTTCTTTATCCGACCGTCAACTATCTTCTCTCTTATCTGCTCTGGTTTCGACAAAAGATCTTCCTTTTGCATCTCTATCTCTTTTTCCTTCTTCACAATATCTTCGGAAACGTCTTCGGTTACAAGGTACTCTACTTGAGGGCACGCAGCCACCTAACATGTCAGGTCGAGTAATGTCCTCAGTTATAGCAAAGTGAAGAAAATGTTTGAGCTAGAATCTTGGATTTACCTGCATCGCCAGATCATCAACAAGTTCCTTGAAGATGTCGCCGCGTGAGACAAAATCAGTTTCACAATTAACCTCCAAGAGGACACCAATTCTGCTGTCGTGGATATAAGCACCGATCCTTCCCTCGGCAGTGGCTCTGCTTGCTTTCTTGTCTGCGCTTGCTAGTCCCTTCTTGCGGAGGTACTCCAGAGCTTTCACCATATCGCCCTCAGTCTCCGAGAGAGCATTCTTGCAGTCCATCATTCCTGCCCCTGTTTCTTCTCTGAGCTGCTTCACTAGAGCTGGTGAAATGCCTGTTTCATTTTGTGTTAGGAGATGAAAACTCACATAAACGATTTGGTCAAGAGTCAGGAAGTAAAACAGGTAAAAAAGATGGACAGAGGACAGACCTTTGATGCTTTCATCTGCAGTAGCGGCGGTGCCACTTTCCTCGGAAGAAGCTTCTGGGAAAAAAGAGGCAACAGGAGCTTCAGCACTTTCCTCGGAAGAAGCTTCTGGGAAAAAAGAGGCAACAGGTGCTTCAGCAACAGGTACTTCAGCCACCACTTCCTCCTTCTCAACCTCTTCACTTTGTACAGTTTCTGAAGATGAAACTTCATCAGTGGCTGAATTTGGAGAAATAGAGTTCTCAAGAATTTCCTCTTCACCTGGTCACCATTAGAGGAAAAGGGTCAATGCTAATAAATCAATGAACTGATTCAATATAATAGAAGGCAATTCAACCTACTTTTGGTTTCTGGAATTGGAGGAACCACCTCCTCAGCTACAGCTGCTGCAGTAAGCGTTTCGGTTTGCTCTTCTTTTTCTGGCAACTCATCTTCAGCTTTGGTCGCTATCACTTCTTCTTCTTCTACCTTGGGAGTTTCTGATGAGGGAACCTCTTCACTTGTTACCTCAGCTGAGACAGATGGCGATTCCTCGACTACACATGTGGTGACAGAGGCTTCAGCTTCAGGCTCTACTGGTTTCTCAGCAGGTTGCTTCTCTGCCTCTTCCTCCCTCTTGTCAAGAAACGCAGCAATCTCTTCGTTCTTACGGAAAGCAAGCATAAATGGATTTGTGGCTGTATGCACAACCCCTTGAGTGGTTGTTTCGTCAAACTTACCATCATTTTCCTCTTTCATCGTTAGAGTAACACGTCCCCTTGCTATCCGTAACACACGAACCTTAACCTCTTGTCCAGCTTCCAACGAAGAGCCACCCATCATCATGCTTCCAATTCCATCATCAGCTTCCTCAGCTGTTGGTAAAAACCCTTCTTCACCTTCTCCTATAGTTATAAACGCTCCTGACCTCGTTAAATTCTTCACCACTCCATCCAACATCTGTCCTTTCGCAAACTTTGAGTTAAAGCCATCTCCTTTCCTCGGTCCTCCTTTTGAACCATCCCTTTTCCCTCCTGACCTCGGCTTATCACCACCACCGGACTGACGTTTAGGAGGATCGTCATTCTCACGCATAGTAAGAGAAATACGTTTTGTCTCAATGTCAGCTTCCACTAGCCTAACTTTCACCTCTTGCCCAATAGTGACAACACTCGCAACATCCTTAACAAAGGTGTCACTCAACTGAGACACATGGACTAATCCATCAGTGAAAGCACCAAAATCAACAAAAGCACCAAAGGGCTGAATCGCTCGTACTTTCCCAGTGAAAGTAGCTCCAGGAACAAGCTCCTCGTTCTTAACAGCAGGCATTTCACTCTTCCTCCCAGGTCTAGCACCTCCCCTTGGCTGAGATGTCGTAGCAGGAGCATCTGACTTCTCACTAGCCACGGTTTGTTTCTCATCCGCAGCAACAACAGGAGTAGTAGAATCTTGTTCCTCTACAGCAGCAACAACATCAGTTCCTGTGGCTCTACGATGAGGATGCAACACAAAATGCCTTCCATGAGTAGGAAACAATCTAAGCGAAGTCGAAAGAGGCAAAACTAGTCTCTGCGTTGATGATAGAATCTGTTTCCCAGCTTTACCCGAAAAACTACATTTGATGGAACAATCATTCTTCTTTACACTAAAAGCAGCTCCCGGAATGAGCCAAGCATTGCTGATAGAAGAAGGCGTAATCGTAGCCATGGCTTAATAACTATCACCTACACATATAAAAACCCATTACACACTGTCAAAATTTGCAAGCTTTCCTCAGACAACAACACACAATTGAAACATAAAAAGGTAACTCTTTTCTCAATTCGAATTGGAAAAAAAACTCAAATTTCCCATCTCCATAGCTGAAGTTAAAGAAAGATTGTAAATTTCAAACTACCTTATCACCTAAAACAAACGAAGAGTTACAAAACTAAGAAAAGGAGCTACCTTTAAAGCTAAAGCTCGCCGTTGCTCTGAGAAAACACTCCCAGATAAAGAAAAAAAGGTAAAGCGAGAAAATTTTTTTTGGTGTTCGACAAATAAGCGAAACGAGGAGAGTGGTGAGAGGCTTCAAATCCTTATCTCATATTGTCTCTCCTATGTGTTTTATTTCGTTTTCCCTCTCTCTTGTTTGGTGGATAGAGATAAGAGTCCTTCGAAGATTACATTAGACCATCCACAATGGCGTGGATTTGGCCCGTCCCCAATATTTATTGGATTTAAATTTAAATGAAAAAAGCCCAATATCTGAAAAACGGTTCTTATTTGGGGACGTTTTTTTACCGTCCTCTTCGCCACGTGTAGCCGTGTGATTTGTTCTCGAATAAGCTAGGTCTAAAAAAAATGTATTCGGGAGACAAAATCATCCCGAGTTCTTTCTTCTCCCTCTTGACGGCGACCACGAAGGCGATTCGATCCTCCACGACGTTCTGTTCTTTTCACCGGAAAATCTTGCCAGATTAACGAAGCCGATCTTCTGTCGCATCCGAAGCCGGTCCGATCTTCAATACCTAAGACGTCCAGCGGTTCGATCTTCTCTCCCGAAGCGATCTGTCCCTGTCACCCGAAGCTTGTCCGGCGGTTCGAGCTTCTCTCCCGATGATATCCGTCTAAATAAGGTTAGTCTTCTTCCCACTACATGAGATTTAACCTTGATTGGCGCCGATTATCGAATTAGGGTTAGGGATTTGGGATTATCGAATTAGGGTTAGATAATTAGGGTTTGCGAATTAGGGTAATTGAATTAGGGTTATTCAATTAGGGTTAATTAATTGGGGTTATTGAATTAGGGTTATTGATTTAGGGATATTGAATTAGGGTAAATGATTTAGGTTATGTTTCTTTGGTGTTTTTTTTGTTTTTTTCATTTGTTCGATGGATCGTTATGTCTCTGTGTGAAGATCGAGTTGTGTCTGTGTCGTTTGTCCTTTGCTGTAGTTGTTGATCTTATAAACATGTTTGTGTCTTGGTCAAAATTTTTTTAAAACATTGAGTATCGTTAAACTTTGGTTTTTTTTTCTTAAATGTTAAAGGATCATCATCTTTGTGTCTCGGTCTATTTTTTTAACATTGAGATAGGTTAAATTTTTTTTTATCAAGGTTTTCAATTTGGTGATTGTTGTGTCATTGGTATGGTTGGTAAAATGTTTTTGACATTGATTTTGATACAACTTTTGGTTGATTAAGATAGTCATTGTCATTCGTATGATTTTTGGATAAATTTTTTTAACAATGTCATTCGTATGATGTCTCGCATTGATTCGTATGGTTGTGTTTTTTTTTAGGTTTCTCATTTGGTAGTTGTAATGTTTACTTGTAATAAATTGGTAGCATTGTTGTGTAGTTGGTTGTATTTAATTTTAGTGTTGTTTGTTCATAGTTTCTTGTTTAATTTGGTAGTTGTAATGTGTACTTGTCATAAATTGTGATTAGACATTTGTTGTTTGGTCTTTAAGTTTTGATAGTTATTGCAAGTAAGGTTTTAAACCATAAATCTCTTTCATTTATCTTCCCTTTCTCACTTGTAAATGATATTCACTTCTCTTCTATACTCGCATCTCTTATCTTCGCATTCCTTCTCTTCTATACCCGCTTCTAATCTCTGCTTTTCTCTTCTCTTCTCTTCGCATTGATCATCTTCTATACCCGCTTCTCTTCTCTGCTCTTATCTTCTCTTCTCCTCGCATTCCTTCTCTTCCTTATCCGTTTCTTCCTATGGATTCTAATAATCCCTTCTTTCAGTCTTCTTCTTACTTCAACTTGCTTAACAGTCAAGAAGAAGGTGGTTTAAATGATAACTTTCATTGGGAAAGTTATCCACCTTCTGGACAGAGCTCACAACCTTCTCCTCACAGCTCCCAACCTTCTCCTCACAGCTCCCAACCTTCTCCTCACAGCTCGCAAGAAACACCAAAAGAGCGCAAGGAGAGAAAGACATGGACACCTGCTGATGATGAAGTCTTGATCTCCGCATGGCTCAACACTTCAAAAGATCCCATCGTTGCAAATCAACAAAAGGGAGGAAGCTTCTGGAGCAGGATTCAAAAATACTATTGTGACACTCCTCACGCTAGAAACGGTGGGGAACAGATGCTGGTGACACATTGCAAGCAGCGTTGGCACAAGATAAATGACCATACTAACAAGTTCTGTGCCGCATTCGCAGCTGCGGAGAGACAGAACAGCTCTGGTCATTCTGAAAATGATATCATGAAGAATGCACATGATATCTACTTCGCTGCCCATAACAAGAGATTCAACCTTGAACATTGTTGGTTTCGTTTAAGGTTTGAGCAGAAATTTCTATCCCTTAACACTATTAACACGACCCCAGCTCAGCCTGCAACAAAGAGGAAACAAGCTGGTGAAGGTTCGCAGTCATCAAGCTGCAGTGTTGAGGAGTCTGAGAAGAGGCCAGAAGGGATCAAGGCTGCCAAGGCGAAGAGGAACAATGCTCAGTCCACAAACGTGAAGACTCTTGCTGAGTATAAGAGCATGTGGGATGTCAAGAAAGAGGAATTAGCTGAAAAGGAGAAACTACAGAAGCTGGCCATCCTAGACACTCTCCTAGCCAAAAAAGAACCCTTGAGTGCGAGTGAAGAAATCATCATGAACAAGATAGTGTCCCAGTATTTCTGATATTATAGAATGTGTTTGTTGTTTGTTTTTCTTGCTTAGTACTCGGCTTATGTATTTGATTTGTATTCCCTGGTTGTTTGATTTGTATTTCCTGTTTAAGTATTTCTTGCTCAGTTGTGTATTTCTTGTTTCAATCTAAATTAATATAAGTCTATTTTAGTACTCGGCTATTGTAATTTCTAGTAACTCGGCTATTGTATAAACTAACTTAATCAGATTGTGTATTGTTGTACTAAGTCTAATCTGCTTCTTCTTGTTTATCTTCAGGTTACGTAAGACATGGGCCACGACTATAGCTATTCCCAGCCTTCTTCATCTGATCTGGCTGATAAGTACTCAGAGGACACTGCGGATAGAGAGCTAGATGCATTGATTCGTATGGATGAAGCAGAGTCTGGTAAGGTTGGAGAATGTAGTTAATGAGATATGTAAGGAAAATAAGTTAAGAAAATTTACTGATTTGCTGGTTGTAGGTGTAATCATCATTTTCACATGTATTTTGTTCATGTTGGTGTAATGATTTACACGGGTACTTGTTGTTTTCTTATCATGTATGTTGTTTTGTTTTGGTCTCTCACGGGTATTACATGTATTTTGACTACGGACGTGTTGGTCTCTGTCACGGGTACTTGTTGTTGGTGTAATCATGTATGTTCTTTTGTTTTGGTCTCTCACGGGTTACAAACTGGAACTCCACTATATATATGATAACTCACACCAAACACGACCAAACCAACAACACAAGTCATTTCTTTATCTTCCTTTCTTCATAACCAAAGTAGCAACTCATTTCATCAAATAAGATCAAAGCAACAAAATACTCTCGCTCTCTTCCTTTAACTTCCATTCTCTTCTTCTCTCTTTAATACAAAGTCATTTCTTCATTTCTTTTCCTTTCTCTTGAAATGGGATCATCTTCAAACCATTATCATTACCATGGAGATGATGATCACTATCACTACCAAGCAGATGATAGTGATCATTTTGATGCTTATTTAGAAAATATTTATGATGTCTCCCAAAATATCCCCGAACCAAACCAGCCACAAGAAAGGATTTTTATCGAGCGAAACCGGGAAGAAGGCCACAATAATCTTTGGAATGATTATTTTAGTGACACTCCCACATATCCAGAATATTTATTCCGGCAACGGTTTCGCATGCACAAGCCACTGTTCATGCGAATTGTGCAACGTCTCTCTACCGAAATCCAATATTTCCGCCAAAGCCAGGATGCAACCGGACGTGCTGGTCTTTCACCTATACAAAAATGTACTGCAGCAATTCGTCAATTGGCATATGGTACTTCGTCTGACAGTGTTGACGAGTATGTCCGAATTGGTGCTTCGACAGCTCGAGAATGTTTGCACGAATTTACCGCCGGCATCATCCAAGTGTTTGGAGATGAATACTTAAGACGTCCTACACAGGAGGATCTACAAAGACTACTCTTTCAGAATGAACAGCGTGGATTTCCCGGGATGATTGGTAGCATTGACTGTATGCATTGGGGGTGGAAGAATTGTCCCACGGCTTGGAAAGGCATGTATTCACGGTCAACCGGAAAACCTACAATTGTGTTGGAAGCAGTAGCTTCGTATGACCTCTGGATATGGCATGCCTTTTTTGGAGCTCCAGGTACTATGAACGATCTTAATATTCTTGATCGATCTAATGTTTTTGATGACATAATAACCGGTCAAGCTCCGGAAGTCAACTTTGTTGTCAACGGAAGGGAGTACAACTTGGCGTACTATCTCACTGATGGTATTTATCCAAATTGGGCAACTTTTATTCAATCAATCCGACTTCCACAAGGTAGGAAAAAATCTCTCTTTTCTAAAAAACAAGAAGCTGTTAGGAAAGATGTTGAGCGTGCCTTTGGAGTCTTGCAAGCTAGATTCGCCGTTATTAAAAATCCGTCTCGTTTATGGGATAAAAACAAAATGGCAAATGTAATAAGATCATGCATAATACTCCATAATATGATTGTCGAAGACGAACGACATACATACAGTTACCGAAACATTATTTCTGAATTTCAACACGGAGAACATGTGGATCAAACATTTACCGTTGGTGCCGCCGGTGTGGGTTCAAATATCAGCAGTACGATTACTCGTCAAACAAGACTTCGGGATAAACAAGCTCATGATCAACTAAAACATGATTTGATTGAGCATATTTGGACAAACTTTGGACATCTTCCGGATAATGAAGTTTGATTTTAAAATTTCTATGAGTTGAATAAAATGTTTGTTTTGGTTTTGATGTTTTTATGTTATATTTTTAATGTTATTAATTTCTAAATTGTATGTTTTTGTATTTTCTTTCTTTAAATAATTAATCTTTAAACTTTCAAAATAATATTATTTTATTTGGGGGACCAAACCCAAATACACACCAATGCTCCTACTAAAAATAAGAAACCCTCAAAATATTAGTATTAAATGTGGGGGACCAAAAAAAGTCCCACACCATTGTGGATGGTCTTACCAGATGATTGTCTTTTTCTCTCTCTCTCCTTACCATCGAACTCCAGCTGAGTCGATTTATCCAATATGGGCTTACGGTCTTCATCACACTAAGGCCCATTAAGAGGCTATATATTTGAGCTATCGTTTTCATGCTGCTTCATTTCTTGAAAAATCAATTAAGAGGGCGTTGAAGAAGACTTATTCAATATTTTATCACCAAGACTTTTGCTTATGGACCCTTCCAAGTTGTTTACTATGTGAAGAGTCGTACATACAGAGCCTATTTAGTTATTTTTTAGGTCAAAGAAGGAACAAAAAAAAATTGCAAAACGATGAATATTATGTATGTACTAGTGCTTCTTGTGCTGATGCAATGCTTCTCTAACAAAGTAGTTTCTCAAAGTGAAGAAGGAGAGTTTGGTTTCAATGGTTACTTGTATGACAGCTCAGGAATTGCTATTATTAACTCCAATGGTTTGATGAAGCTCACAAACTCGACTGGATTCTCATATGGTCACGTTTTCTACAACTCTCCAATACGATTCAAGAACTCAACAAACGGTACCGTTTCTTCTTTCTCCACTACGTTTGTTTTCGCTATAGTCTCGCAGGCCAATCAACTTGATGGTCATGGACTTGCTTTTGTCATCTCTCCCACTAAAGGCTTGCCTCATAGCTCATCAGCACAACATCTAGGTCTGTTTAATCTTACAAACAATGGAGATCCTTCAAATCATATTGTAGCTGTTGAGTTTGATACATTTCAAAATGAAGAGTTTGGTGACATAGATGATAACCATGTTGGTATTGACATCAATGGTTTAAGATCAGAGAAAGCTTCTACCGCAGGGTATTACGAAGATGATGATGGTAGATTCAAAAACATCCGTCTCATAAATCAAAAACCTATACAAGCTTGGATTGAATATGATGCCTCAAGGAAACAGCTTAATGTCACAATTCATCCTGTTCATCTCCCTAAGCCAAAGACTCCATTGCTTTTTCTAACCAAAGATTTATCGCCTTATCTTCTTGACTCTATGTATGTTGGCTTCACATCATCCACAGGTCGTCTTCGTTCATCTCACTATATTCTTGGTTGGACCTTCAAGCTCAATGGGACAGCTTCAAACATTGATATTTCTCGTCTTCCTAAACTTCCTAGAGACTCTCGGAGTACAAGTATGAAAAAGATCTTGGCTATCAGTTTGAGTTTAACCGGCCTCGCCGTTCTCGTCTTCTTGACCATAAGTTATATGCTTTTCTTGAAAAGGAAGAAGTTGATTGAAGTTCTTGAAGACTGGGAGGTTCAGTTTGGTCCACATAGGTTTGCTTACAGAGATCTTTACATTGCCACAAAGGGTTTCAAGAACAGCGAGCTTCTTGGTAAAGGAGGGTTTGGAAAAGTCTACAAAGGTACATTATTGACGTCTAACATAGATATCGCGGTTAAGAAAGTTTCTCATGATTCAAGACAAGGAATGAGAGAGTTTGTGGCAGAGATTGCAACCATTGGGCGTCTTAGACATCGTAACTTAGTTCGCCTTCTTGGCTACTGTAGGCGTAAAGGAGAACTCTATTTGGTCTATGATTGTATGCCAAAAGGCAGTCTTGATAAGTTTCTTTACCATCAACCAGAACAGAGTCTTGATTGGTCACAAAGATTCAAGATCATCAAAGATGTAGCTTCTGGTCTCTGCTACTTACACCACCAGTGGGTTCAAGTCATCATTCACAGGGACATTAAGCCAGCAAACATCCTTCTTGATGATTCTATGAGTGGAAAGCTTGGAGATTTTGGTCTCGCAAAGCTCTGTGAACACGGGAATGATCCTCAAACCTCTAACGTTGCTGGTACGTTTGGTTACATCTCACCTGAGCTCTCAAAAACAGGGAAGGCAAGCACAAGCTCTGATGTCTTTGCGTTTGGAGTATTTATGTTAGAGATTACTTGCGGGAGAAGACCGGTTTTGCAACGAGCATCTTCCCCAAGCGAGATGGTTCTTACTGATTGGGTGCTAGAATGTTGGGAAGATGATGACATACTGCAAGTGGTTGATGAGAGGGTTAAGCATGATGGTAAGTACATTGAGGACCAAGTCACACTGGTTCTGAAACTCGGCTTGCTCTGTTCGCATCCTGTTGCCGCAATTAGACCAAGCATGTTGACTGTCATCCAGCTCTTGGACGGTGTGGCTCAGCTACCCAACAACTTTCTTGAAATAATGAAAGCTCAAGAAAACATTCGAGCCATTGAAGGCTTCAGTGAAGCAGCTGAGTCCCTTGCAGAGCCTTGTTCGGTGGCTACGTTGACGTTTACGGAACCATTTGTCTCGCATGGTCGCTAAAAGATAAAACCAACTTGGTATTTTCTTTCTTTACTATAACGTATTAACTAGTGTATGAGCTGTGATATTGACTTTGCCGATTTCTTTTCCTAGTGCTTAATTATCACGTTCTGTAACATTCGGTTTTAATAATGAGTTTTAGTTTAGATCAAAGTAGACATCCTAATTGGAAATGAGGAATTGTTATATTGAAGGAGATTAGAAAGCATGATCAACTTATAACACCAGAAAGATCCTACTCAGAAGCAAATGTATAAAACAAAGTGTAGAGGAGGAAGTCAAGAAGACGATATGATTATGATTTTACATGTAGAGGCCTTCAGGGACGCCTTCTTTCTTCTTGAACATAACCTTCTCCTTAGCTTTCTTGAAATCTGGATGCGTCACCTGAATATGGACCCAAAACAAAAAACCCAAACATTAGAGTCAGCGGCTACTGATATCGTAAGTGGAGTGTGTATGGGTTGAACTGAATGGTTCAGAGTCTTTACCTTCATACGACGTTCCCTGAGGGCAAGTAGACCAGCCTCAGTGCATATAGCCTTTATATCAGCTCCTGAGAACTCGTCTTTTGTCATCACAAACTCTTCCAGGTTTACGTCGTCAGAGAGAGTCATCTTCGAAGTGTGTATCTATTTAAAAAAAAAAAAACACAACAAATTCGATTAAAAATGAACTTTTGAACAAGCCATTGATATGTTATACGAGCAGAATTAGTTACCTGGAAGATACGTCTTCTTGTTTTGATATCTGGAAGAGGGAACTCGATTTTCCTATCAATTCTTCCAGGTCGAAGCAGTGCCGGGTCAAGACTCTCGATTCTGTTTGTTGCAAGGATGACCTTAACATCTCCTCTTGAATCAAAACCATCAAGCTGGTTCAGAAGTTCCAACATAGTTCTTTGGATCTCACGTTCACCTCCTGAGTGAGCGTCATACCTGTTTTATTTCAAAACATGGTTTAATCAGATACCATTCTGAAGTCTCTCTGCTATTCAATTGGTTATGGATCATGTTTGTGTGATAGTTTGACTTACCGCTTGGTACCAACAGCATCAATCTCATCTATGAAGACGATTGATGGTGATAGGTCATCGGCAACTCTGAAAAGCTCCCTCACAAGCTTAGGACCATCTCCTAAATACTTCTGAATCAGCTCACTACCAACAACTCTCAAGAAAGTAGCTGATGTAGAATTAGCCACCGCCTGAAAGAAAACAAGGTCACAAGAGCTCACTTCCACAATGTTCTAAACTAGGGTAAGAACATGCATGAAACATACACTTAGCCACCAAACTGCAACAATTTCTCATGCTTGTCACAGAGAGAAACGAGAAACTAAGACATTAATAGAAACAAGTGATTCAAAAGATACTCCTATTATCTTCTGGCTTTTATTCTAACGTATACTAATACTCATGGGATCATAAGTAGAAAGACGAACCTTAGCAAGCAAAGTCTTCCCAGTGCCTGGCTCACCATACAAAATCACACCCTTTGGTGGCTTAATACCAATATCTTCATACAACTCAGGATGAGTCAGAGGAAGCTCAACAGCTTCCTTAATCTCCTGAATCTGAGCTTCTAAACCTCCAATATCAGCATATGACTCCAAAGGAGCCTTCTCAACTTTCATAACAGACACCATTGGATCCACTTCATCTTGTAGAATCCCAACAACAGAGAGAACCTAACACACAAAAACCAAATCAGTACTAGAACCCTAAGTTCCCAAAACCATCAAATAACAAAATAGGATCCTAAACCCTAATTCAACAACAACATACCTTATTATGCATCAGAATCGAACACCCAGGCTCAAGCTGATCTTTATCAACGAACGACAAAATCCCAACGTAGTACTCAGGTCCAACAGAAGAAGAAACAATTGCGTGATTCTCATCAATCAGCTCTTCCAAATTCCCAACACTCATAGGTGTACCACGAAGATCATCAACCTTAGATCTGTCTTCCTCAGCTTTCTCTTCCTGAGGCTTCAACCTCTCTTGATTCGCTACAAACTCTTCCTCCATCAACAAATAATCCTTGATCCGCTCTAATTTTAGTAACCGGAGCTTACACTTAGTAGACGGAGTCACCGTCGGGAGTCTCGCCGCCGCCTCAGGACCTTTCTGCTTCCTTTGCTTCCTCCCGACACGAGCCGGTGGTGCCGCCGGCTCAAACTTCTTCTCTTTCTTATCTCCACCACCATCAGGTTTCCGATCTCCTTGCCGATTCAATCCTCCGGATGGTCCTTGCCCCATGATTCTCTCTTCTCTCGATTTCTGAGTTTCTTAGAGGTTTTCTTCTTCTCTCTTTGTACTGAGATATTTTGGCTTTGGGAAGAAGAAATGTTTTTTTTTTAATTGGGTCGAAATATAAGTAATAAGCCCACATAGAAGTTGGGCTCGTAACTGAATCCAGCAGATGATTTTATAACTGATACAAACTACAAAGCTTTATTTAGAACTTCATAAGATTGAATGGTTTTAGAGTTTGCATAAAATATTTTCTCTGAAAAAAATTATTACGGAAATAAACTCTCTTTTTTTTCCCAAATCTATACACATTAAAATCTATTCGAGTGTATGTACCATCAGACGAAATGCATCGAAAACCACATAGTTTGTAATTTGGTTCATAAACACACAAAAATAAAATTAAAGTAATTGATCAAATTTATATTACAATCAAATATATTAGGGTGAGAAACTAAATTAAATTGAATGTTATTAAATTAACAAATTTTTATACAAACCAAGCACATTATATAACATAAAATACAATAAATGAAACCAAAATTCCAGTCAACTTTTAAAACTCCATTAAAAAGTTTAGTATAATTTTATTTTTGGTTAAACCAAAATATCAAAATATTTTTTGATCAAATTACTCAATAATAAAACTTAAAATGAATTTCTTAATATATTAAAAATATTAGCAAATATTCTCTCCTTTTTGTAAATCCTTTCTAAAATGTAATAAACTTTCTCATGGGAACATATTTGTTACAATGTCTTACATATAATATACACACACAAAATACAAACAAATATTTTTGTTCATATTTTTTCTTGGTATTGGTTCGAGATTTATGAAGATTTTTGAAGAGTTCAACAAAATCATAAAAAATGAATAATTGAAAGATTGTTAAAGATTGCTAGAGAGTTTTGTTGATTAGTTTTCTAAAATCTTGTAAAGTCCTCCAAACAATCCCTATATTTTTTTTGATACTTTCCATGACTTTATTTTGTAAAGAAAGTGTCTAAAATCATGAACCAATAACATAATAATTGAACTCATTAACAATCCTAGATTCTTTTGTTTTAATTGAATAACACAAAACTTTTAATGACTTTATAAAAGTCTGAATCCAATAACCCAGATTTATTAAGATTTTAAATAACTTTTTATAAATCACAAACTAATAACACTAAACTTTAATATAGTTTAACAAAATCTTGATCTAATAACAACAGATTTTACATAACATTTAAAATCTTTAAAACTCTATTCAAATCTTAAACCAATAACCCCCACTTATTCTTCTTTCTTTTTGATTTTACAAACTTTAGATTATTTTCTCTTCTCCGTATTCAATGTTTTGATTTCCTTTTTCTAACATTTAATCATACTTTTTAAGACAATGAGTCTTATATTGTACAGTATTAATTAGAATATATATTTATAAACAAAAACATTAAATCAATATCATATCTATCCCAAATTGAAGTTGAGCTCGTAACTCCTTATTATTATTCTCTTTAACATGATACAATGATACCAAAATTACACATAATTTAATTAGTTTTAAGATATGTATTAAATGTATGGATCAAATTCTGTTGTAGGTGCATTGACTGGAGTTATTTCTCTTTGATTTTTTGGTTTCCATCCATACATAAAAAATTCTCCTAGCGTGTCATGCACATATACTCCTTGTTCTTTTGCAGTCCACCTACACACATTGGGATCTATTCCACTACATGTATGATCTATAAAATAACAGTTCGCCCGGAATGCATCAAAAACCACATGATGTTTATAGTTTGGTCCCTGAAACACAACAATAAATATTTTTTTTAGTTTTAAGTCAACAATATATTGGGTTGATAGTTGAATTAACCAAAATTTTCAATCAATTAAGCAGATTATATAAAAAACAAAATGCAAAAAAGTACACCAAAATAAAAAATCTGGTCAACTTATTAAAATTCATAAAAAAAATCTAATATTACATATGAGAATAATATTCAACCAAAAAAGTTTTGAACTTTTTTGGATTGAACTAAAATGTTCTAAAACAGGTTTTAGTCCTTAAAATATTCAAATTGGTCAATAACACAACCAAAACAAAATGCTCATCTATAATTAAGGTACCTAAACATATGTTAAGAAATATATAAAAACTTTAAAAGTATGTTTTACCTGCCATAAATTACACCAATACAGAGTTTTTGGATAAATTATAAATTTAAATTTAAAACTTTCGCCTATGTTAAGATAGGTAATTGGAAAATAATAATTTTTACACCTGCAGTGAACTTTCAATTTTTTGTGAAACTGAAGCTGGTTTACAATTTCGACATTAAATTTTCTGAAGAGAATAGATCTTGTAGAATTTATAGAATCAACAGAAATGAAGACAAGAACCAAAAATAGCAAATATTTTCTCATTCTTAAATATTTGTAATTAACTTTTGTGACAAATATAATATAAAAATATGATACAGCCACTTATATATATATATACACGAAAAATACAAACAAACATATTTGCTTATATATTTATTGAGTTGACTTTGTTTTATGATACAATTTGAATTCAATAATCAAATTCCTAAAACAGTAAAACGAAATCTATACTAGTATTTTTGCAGCAGTTTTTGCTCAAAAATACATTTTGGAAAGTTTTTACATTTAATGCATTGACTATAATATTAGTTATCAAAACTTCAAAATTAATTATAGGTAAGATTTTTAAAAATAAAGAAATATTTCTACCTCATATAAACATATATATATGATTCTCTTTCATTTTTATTTGAATTTATATTTAAATTATTTTGAATTATTCTATAATACCTTTAGTTAATAAGAATTGTGATTTTTTCCTCATATGATGTAATACAAAATTTAGAAAACGGACATATATTACTCAATAGATGAATAAAAAATAGGAGTATAATATCCCACATCGTCTAAAAATTGTGAAATGGTTCATAATCATACTATAAAAGAGACCAAAATGATTCCGAATACAAATGAGTAGAAAGCTTGATTTATCAGACATTCAAATTTAAAAAAAAAAATTCTTTAGTTTATTCCGGTTCTTTATTTTAAAGATTTTTAAAAGGTTAGATATGAAAAATATTTAAAAGTTTTAAAAAGTTAAATATGATCAATATTATAACGTAGATATACAGTAAATATTAAAAATTAAGATGATATAATGTGAGTTAAAATATCTCGGGACAGAGTTATATAGCGGGACGAGTTTTATCGATATTTATATAGATTAAAAAATATCATTAATTCAGTGTTACAGGGTAAAATATTATTTTATTATTTTGTTAACATTGTCGGTATTAGAGGATAGACATATCTAATTAAATTGATTAAATAAATATTATGTCAAAAATAAATTATATTGCGGTATTACGTGGTTTATTTAACAATTATTATATAATTAGAACATATTTAACCAATAAATACAACTTATAATTTACATACTTAGTTATTAATAATTTTGTCTCGTGGTGTACCGCGGGTACTAATCTAGTTAGACTATATATGTGAAGTAATATATCTAATGATATCGTAATTAGTAATTATGCATGTGTTATCTTGCCTGTATAACTACAAAATACTTTCAAATACAGTAAAACCTCTATAAATTAATACTCTATAAATTAATAAACACTATAAATTAATAAATTTTGCTGGTCCCAAGTCGGGCCAGTGTAAAAATTAACAAAATTCGATAAGATAATAAGATAATAATTTTTTTTGAAATCCCAATGTCAAATATGGTCCCAATAATATCATAAATTAATAATCATGTAAATTTACATATATATATATATATATATACTGATATAATAATATGTTTCTCCTAAAGCTCATTTCTGTAGAACAATTGTGATGTTGTATTTTCAAACTATAATGATATCTCTAAAATATTTTATAACATATCATAAAAATAGTTAAATTTGAAAGCTTTCAATTTTTAGATATGCATCATTTATAATTTGATAATTTGATAGATTATTAAAATAGGAGAATTGATATTAATTATTATTCATAACTTTGAATTTATTTATGAATTTATGTATGTCATGTGTATAAGTCAATTTGTCTATAGTATTTGTAATTTATTGCCAATAATGTTTTCTAAATATTACAAGTTCAATTCCTAAACCATAAAATTTATAATATCCGAAAGTTTAATCTTATTTTGATAAAATTGTCTCAATTCATAATTTTTTAAAATTTAACAATTAAAACTATATCTATTAATTAATAATTAATAATTTACACTATAAAATAATTATTATTAATTTATAGATAAATTAATATCACTATAAATTAATAAAATGTCTTGGTCCCAACATTATTAATTTATAGAGGTTATACTGTACAATGATTAAACCAATTTGACCAAAATCAGAGTGTGTATATGATAACATTTGACTGATTTAAATAATTTACCTAAAATAAGAATATATGTGTGCTTTATTTGTGAATTGTGATGACAAATGAGTTATGTTGACCAATTGATCTATGAATTTATGATTTATACTACTAATTAATTACTTATGCCAAAAAGGTACTAATTACTATTTGTTTTTTGGTAGAGGAAAAGGAGATTTTTGTCTCCTTGCTATTTAGTTAAGAAAAATAAGTAAAGTTACAAACGAATATGTCGTGGGATGCAATCCCCCGAACTTCTTCATCAGTAATCAAAGCCAGAACATCTGGACCCGACTCCAACAGCTGAAAACTCAAAGGTAACGTAAAAACATAGTTGGCTAGCCCATTCTTAATATTATTCGTCTCTCTATACATATGTGAAATCTGGACTATTCAGTCCCTAAAAAAAAACATGGCACAAACGTAACAGGAAAGACATGGGATGAGACCCACTTATCTATGTCGTTAAGAAACCCTCCAACAACTGGAAATCTACCTCAACCTCCAACCTCCGAAGATATTAGTTCAAAAAGTAACCTAAATAAAGATATAAATCTTCGTTAATATCATGATCAGTCTAGCTATATGGTTTGATTTTCTTTAATGTGGGTTATACTCAAATAAACATTAAGAGGATCTTTCGACTCCAACAATGATCATAGTGAATCTCGTGTATAGATAAATAAAAACCCCATATGGTGAGGTGGGTTATAAAGTAGCTAACCATTGTCTTGAATAGTCCATAAACAATTGAAATCAAGACAATCGAAAGAAGTATCTATTGTTCTTTCAAAAAATGGTTCAAATTATGTTGTGTTATTCACTTTTTCCTCTCAGTGTATTGAGTCGTCCGGAACATATAATATAGTCCATCAATCATGTTCCTTGTTCACTAGCCTTGTCCTCATCATTTGGTTTTGTGTCTATTAATTTAAATCAGTTTTGTCAACATAACCAGACTATATTGTTTGTCCAAAAAAAAAAAAAAAACAGACTATATTGACGTTTTCACTTAGGGATGTCCAGATTTCAATCAAGTCTGATCGCTTATACGTACCTGAAGAACATCGTCGTTTGGAAAGTTGATATTCACTAGATCCCAATTAAGTGCAAGCTAACCCAACAAATATTTTTTTTTTATTAATTCTTGATATGCTCAAAATAAACTTTTAGAATCAAACTGACACACATACCACAATTATAATCAAACCAAACTGACATTATAATCAAACAAAATTAGAATACCACAATTAAATAAGCTTTTAGAATTTTATAGATCTATGAATCAAACTTAGATTCAACCGCAAATGAACTAACTGGAGTTATTTCTCCTATATTTGTTGGAGCATCCCAACTATACATGAAATATTCTCCTTCAAATTTTTTATTACGGACATAAACTCCTTCTTCTTTTGCGGTCCATCTACAAACATTAGGGTGCATTCCAGTGCATGTACCATCAATAAAATCTTTGTCCGGACGAAACGCATCAAAAACCACATAGTGTTTGTAATTTGGTCCCTAAGCATACAAAATTAAAAAGTAATCTATCAATGTATGGGTGAGAAACTGAATTAAGATGAATCAGAATAAAGTAACAAAGTTTTATATAAACCAAACATATTATATAACATCTAATGCAATGAATAAAACAAGAATTCCAGTCAACGTGTAAAAGTCCGTTAAAAAGTTTAGTATTGCATTATAAACCTTTTTGAGTTGAACACAAAAATCAAAATAGGTTTTGTTGGATCAAATTCTTCAATCAACAAAACTCAAAATGAATTTCTTACCTGCCATAAATTACACCAGTACTTAGTTTTTGAAAGGATAGTAAATTTAAACTGAAAACTTTCGCCAATATTAAGATAGGTGATCGGAAAATCGTGGCTTTTACTTTTGCAATGAACCTTCATTTTCTTGTGAAACTTAAGTTGATTTACTATTTCAACATTGAATTTTCTGAAAAGAGGTGGCATCAAATAAGAGTTTACAGAATCAAAAGAAAGGAGGATAAGAAAAAAAATTAGCAAACATTTTTTCATTTTTGTAAAACCTTTCTAAAGTGTAATAAACTTTTGTCATGGGTATAAGTGTGTTACAAGGTCATATATATAATATATCTGCACACAGAAAATACAAACAAATATTTTTGCTCATACATTTGCTAAGATATCTTCTTGTTCTTCTTTCCTTTGATTTTACAAACTTTTAAATTGTTATCTCCTCTCTTATTTAATGCTTTGACCTTTGACCTTTGACATTTAATAATACGTTTTCAAAGACTACAAATCTTATAGACTGTTGATTTGATAATAAATTTATTGACAGAAATATTAAATTATATAATATCTTAATTAAAGCCAAATTAAAGTTAAACTTGTTTTTAAATATTTTTATTATTATTCTCTTAACATTATAAAACGATACCAAGATTTCAGATAATGCTTGAAATAGTTTTCAGAATTTTATTAGTTGTATGAATCAAATTCTGATTCACTTGGAAGTCCATTGACCGGAGTACTTTATCTTTGTTTTGTTGGAGATTTTCATCCATACATGAAATCTCTTACAAATTTGGTGTGGCGGACATATACTCTTAGTTCTTTTGCAGTCCACCTACACACATTAGGATGCATTCAATTACAATTACCATCTATAAAATGTAGGTTCGGAAGAAACACATCAAAAATCAAAAATCAAATGATGTTTATAGTTTGGTCGCTAAAACACCAAAATAAAAATTGTTTAATTATATGGTACAATCAACAATGTATTGAAGAAATGGTTGAATCAATCTAAATTAACTAGATTATTCGATCAATTAAGAAGATTCTATATAAAATAAAATGCAATAAATCAAACCAAAAAAAAAATATCATTTAAAAATTCAGTCGACCTTTTAAAATCCATGCAATTTTTTAATATTACATATGCAAATAACTGTTTTTGGATTGAACTAGAAAAAAAAATCATAAACATGTTTTATCCTACTATAAATGAAATGATTCGACCTATTTTTTATTTATTTTTAATATAATAAATAACTAGTGATCCAATAATAACTAACAATCTAACCCCAGTCAAACAACAACGGATGACATAAAATGATACCATTAATACAATAACCAATAATCAATTCAACATAAACAGTAAATAACCAACCAACAAGTCATCAAACATTAAACCATCAATCTAGCAACATTCTAACGACTCGACTCTAGCAACCTAACAGAAGCCAGACAGCATATCAACAAGCCACTAGAACATCCTCCTCTCCATTGCCTTGATTCTACGATCAAACTTTGGCTTTACCTGCACCACAAACACAAATGAGATGCGTGAGTATTATCATAAATACTTTGTATGGCGATCTTCCCATCTATTGGCTTATACACACAAGCGAAAAGACAAGCATAATCAATACACAAAGAAAACAAGCAAACCAGACAACTCTGAACACACGCGTCGACTCTACGCACTTGCGTTGACCGATGCAACATCCTTGCATTGACCGACGCACTCCTTGTGTTGACCAATACAATCCTCCGAATCCCTAGATGCATCGACTGATATACTCATTGCATCGACCAATGCAATTTCTCCTGACTCCGTCAAATGCCTAACTGCGTCGACCGATACATTCCTTGTATTCAGTCACGCGACGTAACAAATATTTGAAGTAATATATGTAATGATATGTTAATTTGCAAATTACCTATTGTGCTATTTTTGACCAAAATTGAAGTGTCCATAAGATAACATTTGACTGATTTAAATAGTAAAATAAATAATTTACCTAAATAAGAATATGTGTGCTATTTTTTTACCCATAAAATTAAGATATAGTACTAATTACTTCCGCAAAAAAGTATGTATTACCATGATAATAATGTAAAAAAGATTGAACCATAAAATAACATAAATAAAGATACAATAGATAACGATGCAGACCATGCTGCTCCTTCTCTTCTCCACTCTTGTCCTTTCCCCCAAACCACTATCCTTCTCTCTTTCTCCCAAAGAGACCAAAACACACCTCTTCTCTCTTCTCTCTAAGGCAGAAACAGCTGGGGAAGAAAACCCCTAACACGACAAGGTTTCTTCCCTTTTATAGAAAAATTTAGAATTTCTCTTAAACCACTAAACCGTACAAAACCGAAGAACGAACCAAACTGACTAACTCGAAACATTGCTAGTGTTGATCGACACTCCATATCATCGCTCGACACCTAACACACACACTCTTTCCGGGTTACGGGTGTTACACATTTAAAGGTGAAACTTTAAAAGATGTTTTTTAAAAAGAGTTTCGTCAGCTATTGCAATTTTATAATATAAAGTACCTCCATCTCTGCAACTCTCTCTCTCTCAAATACATACCTACAAAAAAAGTCCTAATAAGTTTCGTTGATGTGTAGTAAACCCTAAATCTCATTCATAACATTTTTTGTTACTAATTCGCTGGGAAACACAAACTCTTTCTTAGATTACGATCTCTGTCAAGAAAAATTCAGATGCGTAATTGACACAACCAAGAACTATATACATAGTCATGGACATATGAGCTTTCACATATCATCTTTTGGAAGGATCAGTTGGAGGGGCTTGTAGAAGGTGACGGCAACTGAAACAAGAGATCAAGCTTCTTCACATGGCCTATCCATAACACATCATCATACAAGTTACGACATCATACAAATTATTCTCATCTTTAAAAAAAAATATATATCAAATCACCTAAAATTTAATAATCAAATCTAACCATATCCCAAAACTCAAATCTCACCAAATCCTAAAATCTCAAATTCAATAGCCAAATCTCATAAAATTACACTCAAATCTCTCCTTTTGTATATATGTATTTCCTCAATACTTATTATAGTAACAGTTCGCCCTAGTTTCCTCTCCTAGGCACGAAGCCCAAGGCAGCCGCTTGCCGAAGATATAGTCTTTCCCATCCTCCGGTGTCCTACCATTGCCCTCCTCGCCGCCTAATTTTTCCGATTTTTCTTCCGTCAGTAGATCTACGACGCCAGCAAAGCTTGTCTCCATCTCCATGACTATGGTTTAGCTTTTCCTGCTCTCAATGGGCTCCTCCTGTCCAAGGCCACCCAATTTAGCGCTGCGGGTGAGTTTATTGTCTCCTCCAGATCCGCCAGATCTGCCAGACGACGAGTTAACTTCAACTTGGTTGTTGTCGTCCTATGACTCCCGTCTTCCCAGTGAGTTTGATGGAGAGTGGTTCTCTCTCCTCCTCCCCCCCCCTTCTCGTTGCTCCCCTGAAGGTGTTCATCCATCTAAGTGGATATCTTGTTTGGGGCTGGCCCTTTCTCTCGGTTGATGAATCAATCCTCTTCTCAACCTCTCCTTTTGCGTTTCTCCAGCAGCTTATCTTTTTCTCTTTGTTTAAGGTTGGTCCTTATTTTGAACCAGTTTGTTGCAAGGTGGAATTTTTGGATACTTCTCCGACTTTACTGGATACTACTCCGGCCTCCCTTTGATTACAGTTGAGACTAGTTTTGTTTGTCTCCAGGTTAGAACCACTGTTGCTGGTTATTTTTCTGCCCATTTTCGGCAGAATTGGTTCATCAAATACTTCTCTGATGTAACCTTACCTGTTTGCGTCCAGCCAAAAACCATCTCTGTTGGCTTAGCCTCTGCTCTGTTCCAGCGAACTTTGCTCACCGGATACTTCTCCGGCGTCAACCTGTCCATGTGTGAGGCAGTTCTTTTAACATCACAATTTATGGTGACTAACTCTTTTCCAGTCGATGTTTATGTATTGATTGCTACTTCTTTCATAGATGTTCTTGTGATATTTAGTTTCAATACTTCTCTTGGTGTCCTATCAAGCTTTTTCAAGCTTCTGTCTTTATGTTTGATTTGTGCTTTAGTTGATTTATCTTTCAAGTTTGCTGTTCGGGAGTGTCCGAATAAGCTTTCTAATTCTAATCTAATTTTGGATGCACAAAACAAAAAAACACTTAAATCTCTCAAAATTTTAAAATATTAAAATCCCAACAAATCTCCTAAAGTTTAATACTACCCCTTAATATATTGAGTCATCCGAAACACATATTAGTCCATTAGTCAGATCCCTTGCTCACACTTTATTTTTTTTGTTAGATTTGAATTTTAAATTGTATACTTATATTTTAAACTCATCATACTAGTATAATGAAATAAGATGTCTTTTCTTGTCACTTCTCGATCTTATTTCAATTCTGCAAACTGGCTTCATCCTCCAAATAAATGACTAAATTAAATTCATTGCCACTCTAGCAATCACAGCAAAACTCGTTTAGTATATTAAAATCTGAGATAAATATATATTTTGAAAAAGGTCTTATATTAAAAATATATAAAAATAAGAATAAAAGTGAATCTTAAGAGTTGAATACCCAAATGTGGTAACATATCTTTTAGATATTAAGAGTTGATAACATAATGTAGTAACATATCTTATAGATATTATAAGTAAAAGAGAATCCAGTTTTATTTAGGAAATATTTATGTGAAGTATAAACCCACCATCTTTCTCTATAAATACATATATTAGTGGAGGATTTGAGTACTTTTTAATTTCATCAGAAAATATTTTTAAAATAAACAAAAAAAAAAAAAATGGTTTCATCCTGCAAATGCGTCTTCCTTGTGTTTTTATGTCTTGCAGTTCTTCTCACCCCAGGTATGCCAAAAAAAACATATAATTTAATTTATATGATTTTCTTTTTCCTTTTTACAAGACATTGACATATTATTAAGTACCAAACGAGCAAGAATCATGTATTAAAATTAACTAGTAAACCGCATATAATTGTTTCTATTAGATATATTAATGTATATTAAATCTCCATCTCCATATATGTAGTTTAACATATAGCATACACTTCCAATAACTTTTTTACTTTGTGAATACTACACTAATTTCCCGAAAACAATAGGTGAAGTATGCGCGAAGTCTATGCTCAAAGCTAATGGGGCTGAGAAATGGTTCGCTGTGCAAGGCCCATGCTCACAATTTCCGGACTGCAATAAGCATTGCAGAGAATTAAGATATCCATTAGGTGGAGAATGCCGTCAATTAGAAACTGGTGTTAAACTATGTGGTTGTATTTATTCATAATCTCATGTATAATCTATTTAAGATATTGCATGTATGGGTGTTACAATGTTTAAATTAAAAAAATAATACCAAAATAAATTTTCAATAATGATATTATTTTATCAATGTCAATTCATAAGCAAAAAAAAAAAAATGGTCATGCTAATGCGTTCGGATTTGTAATTCATATATACAAATGCAGAACTTAATTGAACATATTATCGTAAAGCTATTGAATAGATTGAATGATTGATGAAGTTTATCGGAACCACATACTTTTAATCAAATATAAATTAAGAATTATATATCTAGCCTCCAAATTTAACACAAATCACATATTTTATTAAAAATATTTATAATATCTACAAAAAGTTATCATAAAGAAAATAAACTAATACTAGCAAAATACTGAATCTAAATCCTATAATCAGCAGTTCAGCACTAATAAAATCCACCTTACCCTATTTCATATCATAATTAAAATTACTTTCATACATGTATAATAAAGCCATAACCCAATGCAGATACATATCATAAATTATAGAGATTATATATATATATATATATTTATTTATTTATTTACAGAAATTATAGATTATAGATATGTAAAAGAGAATCCAAATTTATTTAGAAAAAAATAACCAAAAGCACATTTTTCTGTTTTGTCCAAAAAAAAAAAAAAAAAAAAAAAAA
>NC_025696.1:6196052-6229277 GCF_000633955.1 Camelina sativa
TTTTTAACATATATTCAATTTATTTCTGTAGATGAACATATTATATGATTTTTATGTGTCATTTTGTTCGTGTAGTTGAACATGTTATATGATTTTTATTTCTTTCTACTAGACATTGGTATATATTGAAGTATAACCAAAAGAGCAAGATTCCATGTGTGTGAACACTTAACAATTACTAGTAAACCGAATATATTTGTACTCATAGAAACAGAGCATAACAACTTTTATAATGTTTCAATGAGATTTTTTCTCATCATTTGTTTAGTCTATGATTTTATATTCATAAAATTAATCTTGTATTATTTGACTTGATATAAGTAACTAAAAGAAAAAAAACTATCATTGTTGAAACATATACAAAATAGGAGAGAATTTATAACATTTTTTTTATTACTTCAGCAAGATATTTCATCCAAAGTCAACAAGGTACATATAATAAGAAAATAACCAAAAATGCACAAATATGTCTTCACCATCCATCTTCCCATTTCTCCGACAATACATCTTCACCGCTCGCATAATTCCAAAGATAAAGGCCATCAGTCTTTGCGGTCCAAACGCAATTCTTCCAACCACATCTATGGAACAAAATAACATCATCCCAAAACACGTTTACATTCATATGACCATCATCTTTGCTCATATAGCACCAAAACAAAGTTGAGTGAAGCACATTTTCTCCGAAGTTCCAAGAAAATCGATCTCTAAACCTGATCAGACTAATTTCACCTAGATCGTCTTCCTTAGATTTACAATGGATGAAAAGAGTTTCATTAGTGGTCAAACCGTTAACAACCGTGACTTGCCACTCGGAAATCTTCGGGACTATGATGTCTTTAGTCGTGGCCCTGTCGGCTAGGACATGATCTTGGCATGTTAGGGCTAGAGATATGTAGATTGCCAAAAAAAATTGTTTGATGTGATTCATATTTTTGTATCTGATAGAAACCTTTAAGAGGAATATGATAATGCTACTTTCTTTTTATAATGGAAGAGTGAAACGGTAATTGATGTTTAATTAAATTTTGATGTTATTGCATTGCATTAATGAAGAGTCATGCTGTAAATCATTTACAAAATCGCAGGTTAATTAGAATTGAAGCTGAAAGGTTTATCCTACATAATGATCAAATTAGATTATTATAATATATATTATGAAAAAGAAGATTATAATTTAGATTGTGGTTTAGTTTTGAATTTATTGTCTATGATGGACACAAAAATGATTCTGATTATGACCGGTATAATTTGAAATCTATAATCGAACAAGGTTAATTGTATACAAATGATAAATATGTTAACGCTAACTGTTGTAGGGATTTCAGCATGGTCGATCGTATTTACTTCTAAATTCTAATATATATATATAAAGTGTAGTTTCCTCACTCCTGGTGCTGCCACGTCATCACCTCTCTCAATTAAATTAGGCCATTTTCTTGAAGCCCAATTTAGGAGACAACCCAGTAAGCAATTCTTATTTCATTTTTTAATTTGAATTTCTAAGCCCATTTCGAGTCCATCTCTATTACCTGTTCAATCTGCTCATTGAAGAAAACTCTTTTCCTGGTAACTTGACTCCGCCGCCATTAATGTGCGACCTCAACCGTCCCCCCATCTTGATTCCCTTCTATCACCTCACACGTCCCTCATCTTCTTCATTGTTTCTTTACTCGCTTATCCTTCAAACCCTTTCTCTATCTCCATCGGATAGTTTTCCTCTACAACTGTTACTCAAGTTCTTTCAATGCTCTGTCATTCAATTGAAGCCGCACTAATTTTTCTTCAATGCGTGCAAGGTCAAGTCCTATATAATGCCTTCTCCTCCAACTTCATGCCTCTCACAATTTCTTTCTCTCTAAATTTTTTCTTTACTAACATGGATTCCACTGTTGTTTCATTCGAAAATCTCAAAGCTGGCCGCCTACACCAGCAGATCGTTGGAAGATTGCTTCGCCACTGGACTGCCCGCAACGTCAAAAAAGGAGGCCAACTAATGGGAGTAGATTTCCTGCTAATAGATCAAAAGGTTGTATCGATCTCAACTACATTTTTCAGTTACTCGATTATAATCTCTTTCTCTAATTTGACTTTCTTCTTTTCAGAGTTGTTTCATCCAAGGATCCATCAATGTCACTCATCTTTCAAAACACGAAAAGTCGCTGTCTGATGGGGCAATATATATTCTGTCGGATTTTGAAGTCACCAAAAGCAACACCCGTTTTAAACTAACTGATTCCCCTTTCTCCATACGTTTCATAGCAACCACTGCTTTTCATCAGGTCCACGAGTCTTTCGGTATTTTTCCGGAAGAGTTTTACAGGTTCATTACTTATCAGCAGTTGGTTTCTCTTGCCAATACCAATACAGATCTTCCAGGTGAGCCGAGGATTTAACTCTTTCAATATTGCCCGTCTCCTATATTGTGTTCATCTCTTAAAAGTAAAACTTCCATTATTAAGCGCTCATGACTTCGTTTAATTTAGAAAAAGAAATAGACAAATTTTCTATATGATGTACAGGGCGTCTTTGTTCTACTTTTCTATATTATGTTGATTAACAGTGTTGTTATTTTATTCTATTCATGAATTTATAGCCTAATGATTATTTCCTTACATTTCATTTGCATAGCTCAAACCTCGCTGTTTAGAGCAACATGTAGTGGGTAGATTGCTCCATTTTATTGGCCTGCCCGTAATGCTAAAAATCCGGCGTCAGCCAACTCATGGGTGTTGACTTCATTCTCTCATTGACGAAAAGGTATTCTCCTGCTCCTCATGTTTGACTCTCAATCACCTATTCCTCCTATTTTAATAGTAATGTGATTGTAGACTACTATGATGCAGGGGTCGATTAACATTCTCCACCTTCTAAATTTTGAGAGATCTTTGATCGATGGAGGCCATGGGGAAATCTACATTATATATGGTCTTGAAGTCACAAGAAGCAACCCACGTTTTAAACTCACTGATTTCTATATCTCTATAAACAATTACTCTCTCTTGGAAACACAAATTCCAAACTCTCGGGTACGTCTTCTTATTGGAACCTAATATATTGAACAGTTCTGATATTTTTATACTTTCAAAAACTAACCTTCTCTTCACATGGGCCAAGTTTGTTCAACACATGCGTATCATAATGGAGTCACACAAACGTTGGAGAGGATGTTAGTCGTTATACATCTTGAAAGGTTTGAGTTCTTAGCAAACCACGTTTGTTTAGAGTTGTTTAATTAAACATACACTCTCCCTCCCCCATGACTTACCCATATTACATCACCACATGTTTCAATACTACTGCTGCAATGAGAAGCAGCGGTGAGAAAGTTCGAGTTAGCGCATTTGACGAACAAACACGCGACCACGCTTGAGGTTATTTATAGCAAGAAAGATGGAGGGAGTTGTATAATTTACCCACCAATATCAACCCCAAGATATTCAGAGAATCGGAGGTCATATTCTACCTATTCTTGATTATGTGTAGTCAATACTATGTGCATGGTCTTCTCAAATATTATGATCTGTCAACCTTGCAACACACTTACCAATCATTTCTCTCCCGGTGAACTTTAACTTAATGTTACATCAGGGACTAAATTTTGATGGGGAGTTTGTGACAACAAGGGACTTTGTAGAAATGTAATAACCGGCTCTCTTTTTAATCCATTTAATTTTCATATTCCTAAAATCTTTGTCTACACGTACCCAAAATTGGACTATCAAACAGGCTAAAGGTCTCAACTCTACAGAACCATTGAAAGTCTTTGTATTTCTCTAAGTCTTTACAATCAAGATTACAATGTATTTAAAGACATGTTAATTACAAAACAAGTTCGATCTTCCTGAAAAGAGGAGAAGATTTCTGAACCGTTATTTGACCAAGTTTGAAGATCAAATATTCCATATTTGGTCAACCATATCATGGTATACAGAAGATTGAACATGTATACATTGATGAACGAACCCACATGTGCATTTTCCAAATTCTATAACTAAGATCCACTTTATTATTACGCTCATGCTCTTATTACAACCATCCATGCATTCGTAACACTGAAACGTGTATGTTATTGTGTAAGATAACCTTCCAGCTGCAGTCTTCGGCATTGCCAAACATTTCACAAAGTAAGGATTCCTGAAAAATATAAAACCTGACCTGAAAGAAAGAGTGAGTGGTGAAGGAAGCAAGAAGCAGAAAACGAAATGCAGAAAAGTAAAAGACAGAACAAAATTCAAGAGAAGTAAACTCTAATATGCTCATCTTAATATGTTAAAGCTTGTAAATAAAAAAAAACATGTTAAAGCTTGTGTCAAGTTTCACATCCGTGATCTTCATATGTTTAAATAATCACATGTTGCAGATGGAAAACAAAACCAACCATGGCTAAGTGAGAAATACTTCACTGAATCTTTCTATCCTGCCCACCTCTCGCAGGAATCACTTGCCAAACAAACAAAACAAACATAAGAAAATAAAATTTAATAACGTAAACAACAAAACACAAATAAATAAGTTAGAAATTCTATTCATTAATTTAACAACACACAATTCACATCCGATCGAAACACAGACTCTGGAGACCAAACGAAACAAAATTAAAACAAAAATCGGCATTACAATTCACAAATTAATTCTGAAATGAAACCGAAAAAAAAAATCAATAAACGTCAGATTTGAAGACCAACAAACACTTAACTGGAACAAAACCAGCAGAGAAGAACCAATTAACCCGTACAGATGCAAAGCGCAGAGAGGTAAATTATTCATCACTGAAAGGGCTGAATGAAGAAGGATTAGCATGATGAAGGAAATACTTTCAAAACTCTAATAATACTGTAGATCGGGAAAATTACTTCTCTGCTCCGCTATCCGTTCACACGACCTCATGTTTTGAAAGGGAAGAAAGCCATTCCCACATCAAGGACAAACCAGTAACAACCTAACGTCCCAACAGAATTCTAATTATTAAAGAAATTAAGGCCCAATGTCTAACAGAAAAAGAACCAAATTAAAATTACAGAACTGGTAAAACATTTGACATCAAAAACCACAAACACATTACTCCAAAAACAAAAGCATTTTGAAAAAAACAATTACCACAGGTTAATTATTTTCTTTTAAAAAACAAAAAACATTACCTACAACAACATCTAAGAAAAGTAAAAAATATGGAACGAGAAAATGAGAAATTAAATTAATAAACCAAAACGAAAGACTAAACCAATAAAACAAACAATAACTATACAAAACTTAACTTCAAATTCTATATTTTATGAATCCAAAAAAAGATCATCATGATTTTAGTAAATTCTAGATTTCTAAAATAGAAAACAAAATACAAACTTGAAAAAAAGAGACCCAAAAAAAACCAGTAAAAAACAAAGAACAATATAAGAACACCATAACCACACGGAAAAATGAGAAAAAACATACAAAATATCAAACTAACAAAACAACGAAAATAAAAAGAACCTCATGAAACTTCCGCGCGTAGCGCGGATCAATTGCTAGTAAATTATAAAATAGTGTTTAATAAACCTACTTTTAGTATATTAATTTTTGGCACACTTTTTGGTTAAGTACTACAGCATTTTACGTTACACTTGTGGAATATATAACAATATAATTGGAGTTGTTGAAATCCAATAACAAAATGTACGAAAATATACTTGTATTGTTTTGGAAAAGATTATTGCAAATAAATTGTATGACTCGAGTACTCAATAAGTATATCCTACAGAGTATAGCATAAATAAACATTAATCCATATATACATTATATTTTGGAAAAGATTCTTCTAAATAAATAGTTTCAATATATTTCTTCATAAATACTTACCTAATAATCAAGTCAAAATTTTAAAACAAAAAAAAAGTAGTTGACCAGAAAAATATTAAACTAGTAAGTTAGTCCATAACAAGTAATCAAAGCTAATAAGTATGACTCTTAGTCAATAAGATGATATCCTACCCGAGTATAGTAGATAAATAAATACTAATCCAAATATTCTGAGAAATGATATATAGGAAACTACGTACACTCTATATCCATGTAGTGAAAAGGTTTGAACTATTTGATTTCAGAAGAAAGTAAAAAACAAAAAAAAACAAACAAAAGCAAATCAAAGAACCAGAATGGCTTTTTCAAGCAAATGATTTTTCTTCGTGTTCTTGTGCTTGGCTGCTCTCTTGACTCCATGTATTGAAAATTAGATTGTAACTTTTAGATTTTGTATAATTGACACTATATCATTTCTCTATTCATTATTATTATAGTTGAATCAATCATATATATACGGTGTTTTTGTCACAAAACATTGGGATATTGTATTGTAATTAATAAACCAAAAGAGATATCTATGTTTTAATGTGATTCTCTCTATGTGTTTTTATATACTTCACTAACTTGTTTCCAACATATAAACCCAGATCTTGCCGAAGCTGAAGATAGGAGTAAGCTAATTCCAATAGGCCCTTGTTTGGAGATTCGGGACTGCAATCAAACATGCATTGAATCACAATTTCTAGGCGGAAAATGCATCAAATGGTATCCGGACTCCATAAAAGAAACATGTGCTTGCTTTGTAAAACCTTCTATATCACATGTTTAAGATTTATGTTGATGGTGTAAGAATATATCAAACAATAATGTTGCAACAAACAAACTGAATTTATGAAGGTTAATTTACAATGAAAATCTTGTTTGTAATCACAAACTTTCAACTAAGAAATTGACCATCGAGTTCAAAAAAATATTGATTCTCTAGTTCCTATCATTATGAAGAGATCATGCAATACCCTCGAGATCAATCTGAAACCCTTAGGAGATAAATGCATCAAGACAGGATCGAAGTCTTTACGAGCCATAATAAATTGGGATCAAGACAGGATCGAAGGAAATCTTTGTTTGTTATTCCAAAAAAAAGAATGGATAGGACCGTGTTGTGCTGTCCCTCTTTGTCCAAAAAGAAATGACACATATTTCCTTCGTGTGATCGTGTATACGAGTAGTCTGGAACACGTACACTCTTCTTCTGTATTCACTAGCCTCATTCTCATGTGGTTTTTGTGAAGAACTTTTGTATTTTTGTTTTTAAAAAAAAAAAACTAGTTCAATTAACATATATAGCCGGACGGGTTTGATAACTCCGAATTTAACCAACGTTAATTATGAGACTCGGTGAAGGTAGTTACTAGTACTTTTTGATACCTCTAAACGGATCAATTTGTGTTGGGTTTAAAATCCAGTTTAACACACACGTTCTCGTGAATGTATATGGATATAATATAAACCTTGAAATGTTTAGAAGTGTGTTAAAATCATATAAAATGGTAATTTCTTTATGAATTTGACTAGTTAATGTTCACCTGACCCAGGGTCTGTGATGGCCGATAGAGAGAGAAAGGGGGAGTAAATGCACAAAACCTACCTCACGAGCAGTCTTTTGAATTGCAATGTCTGTAATAAATATAAAGTTTGACTGTTTGTTTTTTTGGTCAGGCTCCCCTTTAAATTGGAAGTTTGGAACTCACTACTTTCAACTTTAATATTTTCACCTAACCAAGCCAGCACCTTTTAAGTTCTTAATAATTAATTTATACGAAATTTTATTAAAATTACTTAACCGGGAATTTTCAACTTAAAATATGTAAGTGAGCTAGTTAACAGTGATAAATGTATTATTTTTGTTTGCTTTGTTACCTCCTCGTTACATATATACTTACATATATCTATATACTAATTGTCATATAAAACGAAAAAAAACTCAATTATATAAACAAGTTTTAGCTTATTTTTAGTTTACGTACTCATTTGTTTATTAAACTTATTTCCTTCGTATCTAGTCGAACTTCAAATAACTCGGGCCACCAGGTACGTTCCAAAGACATACCTCCAAGTACGTTTCAAAGACATATAGTAGAGAGCTACTTTTTTTTTCGTGTGTGTGTGATATTATGGTCATTATAGAGAGCTACTCAAAAGTCTATATATAGAGCTATAATAATGACGAAGAAAAAAGTAATCATAGATGTTGACATCATGACATGAACTCATCGAGTGAGACACTAAAAAAGAAGTCAAAAGTAGAATTTGAAAATGGACCAAGCCATGACACTACAAGACACGTACGAGACTGATTCAAAGACGCCATAATAACTTAAGACACACGTTAAAAGCTAAGATAATCGCAAAGTCCAACCCTAAAACGATATGATAGATTATTCATGACATCATCTTAAGCTAGACCTAGCTCAAGGACCGTACGAAACCTTAAAACCAATGTAACAAACTCAAGGGAAATGAAATCCTCCGGTACTTCCTCCACCGGTTCCAGCACCAATCCCACTTCCACCGCCTAAGCCACCACCGCCTAAGCCACCACCGCCTAATCCAGTGCCTGGTCCACCGCCCAAACCACCGCCTAAGCCACCAGCGCCGCCAAATCCTCCAAAACCAAGATTACCTCCAGGACCAGACACACCTCCACCAACGCCACTGAACGGAAGACCATTGTCTCCAACGCCAGTATATCCGCCACCATAACCGAGGTAGTTCTTCTGGTCAGAGAGGCCTCCAGCTGGGACATTTCTTGCGTTACAAGCTAAAGCAGAGGCTAGGGCAAAAACGAAGAAGATAGTGAAAAACCACTTCGCCATAGTGCAAGAACGGTAATTTTTTTTATTAAAACTGGAATTAAAAAGGTAGATAAGATTTTAGGTAAAATATGTTTGTTGCCTTGCCGAAGTCTGGGAGATATGTTGGGTCCTTTTAAAGGCGGAGAGACCACAAACAATAAACGTAGGCTGGTGTAGATAGTTAATGCCAATTGTAAATGCTATAACCAAACACTCTGATATCAACTTTAAGTTTATATTTACTTCAGAAAATAACTGGTTGTGACGCGGTAACTAACGTTCCGTCCCGGCTGTTCAAGTGGTTGAGCTGGTCAAACCATGTTGTTAAAAAGTTAAAAACCATATAGTATTAGAACGGCAATATATATATATATATATATTGTGGAAACTACATAATTTTTTTTTGGTTCTTTTTGTAATTTATTCATTTTTTTTTTTTTTGTGTGTCTCTTGCCTTACAAAGTGATTTTAATTTTGAAAAATGCGAATTTTGGTACACTTCAACTGGAGAAACATGAAAGTTTACTTAATCGTTATGGTTGTAGTGAATGTATTTCAATTCGTTTGTTGAGAGCTAACTGTACTACACATGCATTTACCTATTGGTGGTTGTAACTGAATTAAATTTTTCTATCACTCACTGAAAGAAAATTCTATAAGATTTTACAATTAAAATAGGTCCTAGCTTGTCTGTTTTTCAAAAACAGACATTATAAATTTATATTTAGATCAATACTACCTACATTATATGTCTCTATCATATTTTCTTTGTCAACATGTTACATGTATATATACTATGTATATGATATATTAATGCACAACAGATAAACTAATACATTTATACTATATATACATTCGTATATTACATCATAAGATACTGCACCGACTATCTAGTCTGTTGATACCTTCATAGTTGTATTAATACAGTATTGTTTCAATTAATACACTTTTTTGTTTTACCTCTAAAACTGTTTAAATAAAAATCAGTTAGATTTGGTTCAGAAGAAAATACAAAAAATTAACAGTGCACAACATGTATCAAGCTGCTTAAATATAACACTTTGACGTATATACATGATTAATTTGTTTTTTTGCTTCCTTATATATATACAGAGGATTAATTTGGTAAAGCTAATCTCGTTTATAATTTGACAAAAAATATCGTTAACAATGGTGTTTGGTTAATCTACAAAACTAATATGTTTTTTTTCTTTACATGTTGTCAGTAATATAGCTGTCAATTTGTCACGAATGAAACAAGATATAATTTTTTCTGACAACTTCGACAGATGAGTAGTGTTTGATATATTGCTGCATGCAAATTACAACTATTTCATTATCTTGGAGCACAAGCAAGTAATACAAAAAAAAAACAAAAACAGAATACACTATTTATTGATAGCACAAGGTTCTCAACTCTCAAGTAATTAATAATAACAAACAGCATAACCAAAAACAAACATATATAGAAAACAAACAAAGACTCAAACATAAACATCGATAAAAGAACTTAAAACATAATAACTATGAACCTTTTGACCGATCTTTGGTTTGCAGAGAGCAAAATAAAAACGTTTAACATCAATGGTGAGGAATTACGCCACCGCAATCGCTTCCACCGCCAACTCCACCCAAACCACCACCACCGCCTATACCGCCTATACCACCTGCACCGCCGAGTCCACCTATACCACCGCCGAGTCCAGGGTCACCACCAAGACCTGAACCACCACCAAAACCTGAACCACCGCCAAAACCTGAACCACCACCTAGACCACCTACACCGCCAAGACCACCTGCACCACCGCCTAGACCACCAATTCCGCCTCCTACGCCACCAACAGGCAAGACTCCGGCGACACCACCGACTCCACCGGCGACACCACCAAGACCAGTTCCAATACCACCCACTCCACCAACTCCAGCAGCTCCACCGATGCCACCGAAAGCCACAAAGTTCTTTTGGTCGTCAAGACCAGCTCCGACATTCTTAGTTGGAGCCGGTCTTGTTGCGGTAACAGCTTGAGCCACCATGAGAGCAACCAGGAACACAGTTAAACACCTAATTGCCATCTCTTTTCCTTACTCTTTTATTTTTCTCTATTATTGTTTTTGTTTCGTGGAGAGAGTAGTGAAGAGTGTTTAGTACTTGGGGAGGTTTATATAGGAAAGTGAAGGGGTTAAAATTAGGGTTACAAAGTGACAGATGGATGAGTTGTAAATGAATGTTGGACCATCTCATCTCTTATATGTTCGATGCAAATCCCTCCACGTCAACAGTTACATTCTACTTTCCCTTATGTATACAGTAAAATAAATTTCATTTTTTTGTTTTGTTGTATATCACTTAAATAAACTCAATTTCTCATATAGTTATATATATATATATATATATATATATATATATGGCGATGAAATTAGTTAGAAGTAAATTACTTCGACATGTTGTAATGTTCTGACATCTTCTATATGTCTAAAAATTTATTCGGTAAACTTATGGCATATGGATCAATTCTTGGTACGTAAGGTTTCAAAATGGACTGGAGATTATGAGTTCAATTCAACAGCTAGAAAGGGGTCGAAACGTTTTTCATGCAATTTTTATCGCATTTTTTCTTTAAAAATATATACTGTATATATGTAAAGATAAGAGATACTCTATTAAATTAACTTTCTTGTCTCACTATATTTGGTGAAGTAAAAATGACGCTCATATATAGGAATTTTACCTACCAAAGGGTTTCTTGCTCGATATACAAACGCATTTAATTATGGGTCGTTTTATTACTCCCTCTGTTTCACAAAGAATGTCATTTTGACACATCTTCTTTGTTACAAAAAGAGTGTCATTTGTTGTTTTCAATGTAGTGTTAAAGATTAAATTCTCTTTTTTATCCCTATAATTTGAGCTAATTAATTAGAAAGAGAAAATTTTTAGTGTATTTATAAAGGGTAAAATAGAAATTTAGAAAATTTTCTTAATTTGTGTGCATTATGTCAAAATGACACTCTTTGTGAAACAGAGGAAGTATTACGCATGCTGATTAAAATCTCAAATACCAAAAACAAAAGAGTACCTTATGAATGAATGTACATATATGAATACAATACAAGGGCAGTAAATGAGAGCATGCAGAACATGTGGCTGCACCCAAAGGCCGAAGTAAGTAGAGAATGTAAATGCATTGAATTGGCAGGTTGGAAGACCAAAAAAGATTATTATGGAGATTAAAAAAACTTTAAAACCATAAATCAATATTTCTCGAAAAATGATGCTGCATAGCATAAATACAAATTTTGAACCCTAGCTATATAATACTAGTATGAGTTATTATAATAACCCTGCGGAAAGAAGCAAAGTTAATAGTAGGTGAGATTAGTTGCGTTTCTTAAGATAATTAATGGTTACTGCTAAAAAAGAAGATGTGGAAAACGGATCAGACTCGTGATATTTTTTTTTTTTTTTTCAGTTCTACAATATAGTCGTGTAGATGAATTAAGTAAAAAAATTGATATGTGTTTTTTCGTTCTTTAATATATATGAGATCGATAAAACACTTACAGTTTTGTTTTGCAAATTTACTAGGATTGTAAGCGATACAATGTCTTATTTCTAACTTATTTTTAGGCAAATACTCAATAGGCACCCGGACTAGGGTATACAATCCATGCTCAAAAAAGAGTTGAGAAATCTAAGTTAATCAATCACAAAGTGATACTGACGTACACACCATAAACTCTGGAATATTAAATGTGAATGAAAAAGTAAATGATCACGAGATCCGGATCAGTAGCAATATTGTTCTATATCCAAGCTCTCTCATCTCTGCGATATTAAAATGACAGCTGAAGCCAGTGAAAATTGCTGTTCGTTGGGCCTTTCTTGTAGTTGTAGTTCAGTTACATCACCTCTTTAATGCTATTTTGTCTTCATATCAAAAGATAATTCCATATAGGCTTTGAATGAAAAGACAGAAAATAGCAGATCACCCTTTAGTGTAGTCCTCCTATCACTAAGTTACCATTCAAGAAATTTTTTGTTTTTTAAAATTAATGCAGATGAACTGTGTGCAGTTTATATTTTTTTGTTTTTTTGTGATAAATGCAGGAGAAATATGTGCAGATCTGGTCTACAGCTTTTTTGATGCTATTCACCCTTGATCTGCATTTGAACTGCCAAATTTTTTATCTACTTTTATTCTGCTTGATCTGTTTGAACCACTTGATCTGCTCTACATTACATGCTTTCTCCATTCAAGGCCATACTCTTAGACTATATATAGTCTCTCTTAGGATTAATACTCGTAAACGGTTAACTACATGAAGCTTCAATTTAAATTCACTTAACATATATACTCTGGTACAGCCAATATGATATAGCACAATTGGTGTTAGTAAATCATTTTAGCGGCCTTCAGGCAGAAAAAAAAAACTACAAAAGCTTATACATACTTCTCCACATATCCTTGGTTTTGTTCGGATTTAGTTAGAGTTGTAAACATTCGTGTAACTTGTTGTATGAGGTCAATTTCTTCTGAATATAATGTTAAGTTTTATTCTTCTTCTTTAGTTGTAAAATTTTCACCTTTAAACTTGATTCCTTTGTCACTGTTTACTATTTACTTCTTAGGTTATTTTCTACTTTTTGAGCTGCTTATTCTTTTTTTTTTAAATGTCCATCTGCATACAATGGGCTCAATATATTTGTCGGTGTAGTCTAACCATTTGCCCCGAAATCACGAATTCTATTTTTAGGAGTTCCAAAACTGAAATGGTCTCTACAATTATTGGTTAATCTATATTAACATTTTTATATTAACATTTTTGAAGTACATTTTGGTTTATACCATTTAAATTTTACTTATTTTTTTTTTTACAACATTAACCCCTAAAACAATTACATAAATAGTATTGCAAAGAAACTCAAATACTAAACTTTCTTAAATTGACCAACATTTGTTACATTTATTATCATAAAATCTTAACAATATCTATACATTCCGATTTTTCCAAAAACAACTCTACCCATTAAAGTTTTAACCCATTAAATTTACAAAACTATTTTTATGGATGATACAATATCTTAAATTTAAATGATATACAACAGATTTTCCATAACAAAAGTTTACAATCTCCACAATTATATTAACATTAATAAATTTCCTAAACCGAAAATCCAATTATAAAATGTCACACTAAATATGTTGAAAACCCCCATATAATTTGGTTTATTTTTTATTTTTGAGGAATTACCAAAAAAATTAAAATTCTATTAATTATCATAAACTATATATATATTGACATGGAAAAATTGTAAACTATAAAAATATGCTAATTTGGTAAAACAATTAACATAATTAAACGTGATAAAAAAACTTATTTTGATTTTGGTGAGACGGATTGGCATTAACCCCATATAAGGAGTTAAGTGGAACTGTTTTTTTAACACTTTTAGATGTGTACCAGGAGATAAATGTATTACTAGACTATAAATATACCAGACGGGTTAAAACTTTGAAAACACTACAAAAATCTTATACTTTGAATACTTATATCAAATACCTGTAAATTTTTATATTTTTAAAATTAATAAAACAATAATAAAATAACAAATAAATACAATATAAGTTTTAAATTTTTAAAATTAAAAATATTATCCCGCGGGTTAAATCCTAGTACTTAATACATAAAAAATACAGTTTTACATAAAAAAAAAAAAAGCTGTAAAAATATTGCCATATACTTTTTTTTCACCGTATATTGCCATATACTACGGAATCAGATATTTTATTTGAATATGATCCAATAGTATATAAGTAGCTGAACAGGCCCCAACAAATATTGATACCGGGCCCTGGTGACTGCAAGATTTGTATCCTTATGACGAAAATGACGAAACAACCAAGTTGGGATAGAGATATATATATATCATTCGATCACGTAACGTTTTTTACAAATGTTAACTCTTAATTGATTAAAAAGGTCCTTAAACTTATCAAAACCTGATCTTTCCTATCCAGACCGAACTAACGCCTAAAGTCTTTCACTTTTCAATCTCAGAGAGAGAGAGAACAAATTAAGCCATGGCAAAGAAGATTGGAGTAACGATGGAAGTTGGGAACGATGGTGTTGCTGTCATCACCATTACTAATCCTCCTGTTAACTCTTTGGCCAGTCCAAGTACATAAAGCTTGATCCTTTATGATTTAGATTAGATCATGAACCGAATTTTTTATTTATCCGGAATTGCTTTGAATTCTCAGTTATTGCTGGGTTGAAGGAGAAGTTTCAAGATGCGAATCAGAGGAATGATGTTAAGGCCATCGTGTTGACCGGTAAATCATAAATTGAGCTACTTTTGTTTAGATTGATTGATCTTGTAGCTAAAGATTGTGAATTTTGAACTAATATGTTAAAGGGATTTGTAAATTTGAATCCTTTTTTCTTATCATAGTTTGTTTGTTGTTATTATCTATAAGGAGATTGAATGATTTGAATCATTTCAGGGAACAATGGTAGATTCTCTGGTGGTTTTGACATCAATGTCTTCCAGCAAGTTCATAAGACTGGTATAGTTTCTTCTGTTGTTAAGTATTTATGTATAGTGAAGCATATTTGGTTTCCTGGGTTTTTTGACTATCTCTTTTATTGGTAGGGGATTTATCGCTTATGCCTGAAGTATCTGTTGAGCTCGTGTGTAACCTGATGGAAGGTATTTGTTAAGCTTCTTTTTAGTTCCAAATTTTTCTTTCCAAGGTTGATGGATTTTGTACTCCTCTCCAATGTGATTTTGATACTGTTTTCTCGTTATCAAAGACTCGAGGAAGCCGGTTGTTGCTGCAGTTGAAGGATTAGCTCTTGGTGGTGGGTTAGAACTGGCAATGGTAGGATTTTTGAGTTTAATTCCCATTGTGCTTTTTTAGAGTGTCCTTTGATATTCTTTTTAAATAGTGTTGATTTATCTGGCACTTTAGGCGTGTCATGCCCGAGTTGCTGCTCCGAAAGCTCAACTAGGCTTACCAGAACTAACACTTGGAGTTATTCCAGGTTTTGGAGGTATGGGATATTTTTTGTTCAACTTGGTATTTTTTTAAATGAACAAGACAATTTGTTGGATAGTTGTTGTTTATCAATGGATAGTGTAAATAATCAAAGCTAATTTTGTCTATGAAGGAACCCAACGTCTTCCAAGGTTAGTAGGCCTTGCAAAAGCAACTGATATGATACTGGTAGGGATGGCGTTTTTTTTTGCAGTTACCAACAGTTCCATTACCAAGTTGATTTGCTTGGCTGATTATCTTGTTCAACTGTATACTGGTATTTTGGTAGCTTTCGAAGTCAATATTGTCAGAAGAGGGTCATAAACTGGGTCTCGTTGATGCTTTGGTGCCACCTGGAGATTTGTTGAGCGCGTCCAGAAAGTGGGCTCTAGACATTGCTGATGGACGTAAACCGTTTTTGCGATCACTGCACAGGACCGACAAAATTGGTTCTTTATCTGAAGCTCGTGCTATATTGAAGAATTCAAGACAGCTAGCCAAGAAGATAGCCCCAAATATGCCTCAACACCATGCTTGCATTGAGGTCATTGAAGAAGGAATCGTCCATGGAGGATATAGTGGGGTTCTTAAGGTATGATTATGATTCGACGTTTACTCTATTTCTCAACTTTACTGAATTACTCTAGTTTTTCACAAAAATCTATCAATTGCTTAGGTTGATTACTTGGGGGTAATTTTCTAGTTGGTTATGTACTTAAACTCTTTGATTCGCAGGAAGCAGAAGTTTTCAAACAGCTAGTACTGTCAGACACCGCAAAGGGTCTTGTTCATGTTTTCTTCGCTCAACGTGCAACATCAAAAGTTGTTATAATATGAACTCCGTGAGTTTGACCTGCAATACTCTGCCACGCTGGAATCGCCGATTGTCAGGGTTCGCAGTTCTGTGTCGTACTGCATAGCACGAGCATCCTTGTTGTCGCGGAATAGTTCTTCGATGGTGAGCCAAAGTTCACGAGCCGTAGCTTTGGTTTTGAGAACCGTGTCGAGGATCAATTCTGAGATTGTGCCGTAGATCCACATTTTGACTAAGCCATCGTGTTCCGTCCACTGCTGTTGTGTCGCCGGAGTTGCAGTAGATGTGCCGTCGAGATGGCCGAGAACGCCGAAGGTGAGACAGTGGGTCTCAAACAATTCTCTCCAGACGTCGTAGTTCATTTTGGACATGTCAAGGGTGATTGGGATGTACGCCTTGATCTGAGAAATACCGAATGGTTTGTCGGTTTTCTGTGTTGCGTCGGCCATGCTTAGAGATGGGACGGCGGATAAAAAATGGAAAACAAGGGGGAAGAGTGAGAAGAAGATGAGAAAACAGGGGATGAGGAAGAGAAACAGAGCAAAGAAGAAAGAAGAGGGCGGAGATGGATCGAGCAAACAACTAGCAGTAGGCTAGGGCTTCTGATACCATGTTATAATATGAACTCCGTGAGTATTAACATTAACCGAAGGACAGTATTTATAGAGTACAACATGATGATAGAATCATATCTATGCTGAGAGGATATTCTATATTCACATATATCCAAGATCCCTAGAGGATCGTAACTGTCTAACTAACAAAAGTAAGATTGACATACATTGTGTTTATTTCACCTAGCACTTCTACTTTCCACATTTAGTGTTCATCCTGAGAATCTATTAAACACTTATCAGGTGCCTAATGTTACTGACGTTGGATTGAAACCGAGGCCGATAAAAAAAGTTGCAATTATTGGTGGAGGTTTGATGGGTTCTGGCATCGCTACGGCTCTACTTCTAAGCAATATCAGAGTTTTGCTCAAAGAAATAAATACTGAATACCTTATGAAGGGAATAAAATCAGTTGAAGGTTATCATTTTATCCATTACATATCCAGTTGTTATTTTACAGAAGTATTATCTTGGTCACATACCAAAAATTTGAACTGTTGTCTACGTTGAGCCAGCCCAAAATAGAAAAGAGTATTAAGCCAAAAGAAGCATCCATAGCATATGATGAAACAATAGATTATATGATTTATTACTGTTCCTGTTTACAGTAGATGCAATAAAGTTAGTTTTTTTCTTGTGACAGCAAATATCAAAGGCTTGGTATCTAGGGGGAAACTAACGCAAGATAAAGCAGGAAAGGCCCTCTCTTTGCTCAAGGGAGTGCTGGATTACACAGAATTCAAAGATGTGGACATGGTCATAGAGGTCTGCCTTCAATTTCAGTTATCTACTTTGGTGTTATCTGTCGTTCTCTTTAGTTTCAAGTATATCCAAATCCAGATAGTCTAAAGAGAGGGTCAATTAGTATACATGTCTTCTTACTATAAGGCCTTGCTTCTGGTACCATTTCTCAGGCAGTGATTGAAAACATTCAGTTGAAACAAAGCATATTCAAAGAACTCGAAAAGGTCTGTTCACCCCATTGCATTTTGGCGAGTAATACATCTACTATCGACCTCGACGTAATTGGGGAAAAGACTAACTCAAAAGATCGCATTGTTGGTGCACATTTCTTCAGGTCATTCTGTGTTACCAATGCTTTAAGATTTTTATGCTTTTTTCATATGTTTAGTGTAATTTACAAAGGTTTGTCTTTTTATAGCCCTGCCCATCTGATGACCCTTCTTGAGATTGTTCGTTCGAAGAACACTTCTGCTCAGGTGATTCTGGATCTCATGGCGGTTGGAAAGGCCATAAAGAAAGTTCCCGTGGTGGTTGGAAACTGCATAGGGTTTGCAGTGAACAGGACATTCTTTCCATATGCACAAGCTGCACATATGTTGACCAATCTAGGTGTTGACTTGTTCAGAATCGACAGCGTCATTACCTCTTTTGGCTTGCCGTTGGGCCCATTCCAGTAACTCTCTCCCTCTTCATTTTGTTATATACACTTTCTGTGAGGTGTGTCAGTTTGTGTTTCTGTTGCTGTATGGCTATTTCAGCAACTAAAGAAAGCTTTATTTTCTTGGATGGCTCAATCCTCAGGCTTGGTGATTTGGCTGGACACGGGATTGGATTAGCAGTTGGGCCTATATATGCCAAGGTCTATGGTGATCGCATGTTCAACTCTCCACTGACTGAGCTTCTTCTTAAGAGCGGGCGAAACGGTATGCGTTGCTCTTACTTTTGTAAATTCCTAATGTGTTATGTGTGCCAACCTTTTAACATTTGCGGCTTCAGGAAAAATCAACGGGAGAGGATTCTACATATACGAAAAGGGAAGCAAACCAAAACCTGATCCTCAAGTGCTTTCGATTGTTGAGGAATCAAGGAAGCTGACCAATATCATGCCTGGTGGGAAGGTAAAAAATAAAAGAAGAAGAGGTCTTACAAACTATACATAGTTCTTTGGTATTTTTCAAAATTAATGCAGTCTTGTCCTTCATTTGCAGCCTAGATCAGTATCTGACAAAGAAATTGTAGAGATGATCTTATTCCCTGTGGTTAATGAGGCATGCCGTGTCCTAGATGAAGGAGTTGTGATCAGAGCCGCAGACTTGGACATTGCGTCTGTCCTTGGAATGAGTTTTCCTTCTTACCGGTGAGGATTCTAAGTCATACATCTTCATAAATCAAAAGGGAGCTTTTTGTGAAATTCATTGCCTCTGGTCTAATCTTATGCATTTGCACTTCCAACAAATATCCATTGTTTCATCTGGTTGAGTCTCTCGGATCATTTACTAACATTGTCAATATCCACAAAAAATTTCTCTTTGTTTTGTTTGCAACTGAAATGTTAGGTAATGATTATCTCTTATGGTAAGCATTTTTCTTTTAACCTGTTGCAGCGGAGGAATTGTTTTCTGGGCAGACATGGTTGGACCAAAGTACATATATGAAAGGCTCAAGAGATTGTCAGAGACGTATGGCGGTTTTTTCAAACCGTCAAGGTATCTGGAGGAAAGAGCAATGAAAGGAATGCTTTTGGTAAGGTCTCTCCACTTTCTTTTACAATTTATGATGTGTCAAGAGAACACAGTACCAACCAAGTTCTCTTATTGACTAACCGATTAAACAATATGAGGATAAAATTTAGGGTGATTCATCTGCTGCAAGGGACTATCGTTAGATTTTGGGTTGAAGTTTAGCATTAACTATGTCGAATTGTTTCTGTAGTTTAGCTAGAACAAAAAAGATCTGCATAAAGTTTTTGAGAAAACAGTAGATAGTAATGAATTAGTAGAGCTATGAAGGAACTGTTTCCAAGCTTATGAATGCAGTACTAGTCCGGTTTATTATTTCATAATAAAAATTCTGGTTTCTGGCTGCAGAGTGAATCGCAATCGTCGAGGTCTCGAATGTGAAGCCTTTGAACAACCGTATGCTGGAGGAGAGGCTGAAGGTGGTAGTCACTAAGTGAGAATAAATCAGTCTCTCTCGTTGTTTCTAAGTTAAAATGCTATTTTAAGGTGTTTCTTGTAGAAACTCGAAGTTATTAACTGTTTTATGTTCTTAATAAATGTTTGTAGTGATGTCAATTCACATATATATGTTCGTTTGTTATGAGAAAATATAGGAAAAATATTGGAATGAGCTAATAAAGTTAATTTTTATCTACCACAAAGTATATTATGTATGATTTGTTAAGTCAGGAAGAAGATATCTTCTTTCAAAATAGGTTTTATTCTTATATATTACTTTCAAATCAAATCCTACAGAGGCTGATTGAGAAACATCTCAAATACAGTAAATAAGGATGTTCTACAGAACAATCGCCAGAAAAAGTAATACTGAATAAAAACCACTAACAAAAAAAACTCGTGTAGTAAAGAAACAAAAGCTCTCAATAATCTACACCAGCCACAGGGGCTTCAAAGAGGAGACTTTATAAGAAAAGAAAGAGAAAAGCGAGAAGAAAGATAACGACACAATAAAAGCTTGTGTCTATTACTCTCTCTAATCACCTGCCAATGCGCTGAAGCCACACAACCGCCAGTGAGAAAGAAAAATTATGGTGGTATTGCATTACCTCTGATAACATAGAGCGGTGGTGAGGCAGATTTCAACTTCTTGTTTGTGTTCTCTCTGGTAAGTTATTTTTCTGTCCTAGGTAGAGTATAATCTATTTGATTCAGGGGTCTTTCTTCTCTGATAAAGCTGGAGGTTTAGTATGATGATGGTGTGTGTTTGTTGTTGTTGCTGCTGCTGGTGATGATGATGTTGTGTTCATCAGCTGCATAGGCTGTGGTTTGTTGACTGTAGGTTGAGAAGTTGTTCGTGAAGCTCCATTCACAACTGGTACTTGCTGCTGGATCCCATTTTCGGTTTTCACAGTTGCGGTGGCAGGTGGCTGTAGATGCCTTCTTGCTAAAGATAAACACTTTGATTCTGCAAACAAACAAACTTGACTAATTTTATAACTTTAGAGAAGATTGTTCGTTGATGAAAACTCTGTGTGAGTGACACACAAAATCTTTACCTTTTAATTCTGCGTAAGAGATAAGTCGACTAAGGCAATCTCTGAATTTGGTTAACACCACTTTCTCTTGCTCTGCGTATATCTCTGACTGGCCCTGTGAGTTTGTTCCACAGCCACCGGGGTCTACTGAACCATTAGGTGGAGCTGCTGATACCATGAAGATAGTGTCTTGTTCATCGCACATCAAAGCCAAAGTTGCTGGAGATAGCGGCTTCGCTTTAGAGGCATCAGCACCATCTGAATTAGAATCATCTGGTCCAGACTTATCAGCTTGATTTCCATCAGCTGCAACCATCTCCACATCAGCTGCATCTTTATTGTCTTGGGAGTGATCTTGTGCAGAAGAAGCTAAAGAAGTGTTTGTTTGATCTTCCACTCGATTTTCTTTTTCCTTCCTTTGATCTGAGAAAATTTTGAAGGAGAGATCAATGAACAATATACACATGGATCTAAAACCGCAGCAATACAGAGTTGTTACTCGAATTCTTACCAGTGAATGTCTTGGCAGCTTCTCCGGCTACAGCGACCAAAACAGAACAAAGCGCTTTCACATCCTGTGGTTGGATTATATCTGCTAAGAGAGACCTTAAAAGAAGCATAAAAAGTCAGTTTTTTGAAGTTCTTGGATTAGCAAAATAACTTGTGACCGCTAGAAATCTCACCTATATACAAACTTTGATGGAACTGACGATGCATTGCCACCAGCACGAGAAACAGGTGACGGAGATGTGCCTGGGCCAGTAGTTCTTCCACTATTTACCTAATACAAAAATAAATAAGACTTTACTTCACTAAGCAACAGCATAAAAAAGGATATATTCAGTTCCATATATGGAAAGCCCAAATGCTAAAATGGTATCTTGGTACCTGTGGAAACTGGCCTTTGGTTGCTTGGTTGAACAAAATATCTTGACCTTTCCGTCTCTTAGGTGCTGGAGAAGGAGCAAAGCCAGAAGAACCGACAGCACCAGTAATGGCTGCATTTGCTGCTTGTTGGAGATACGTCAAGTGGTTGGCATGTTCACCGTGAAACAGAGCTTGTCTCTCTTCACTTCCTTCAAAGTTTTTGCAATCCAAGCATCTACAGTTCTCAGAACAAAGAATGTTTGCTTGAAAGCACTCACAATACTTCTTAAGACATCCCGATTTCTTGCAGTGGCAACCTTTGTTATGTTTCCCTAACAACACAACTTCACCAACGTCTTCCTGCAAAGACAAATCAACAGTTTAAACATCCCAAAATAACTTAGAAGTCAAAGAACTCTCCCATGATCTATAAAACAAGTTTCATCAGGGTCACGTACCCTTTTATCCCGAGCACCATGTGGACTGCTAGCAATCTTAGGCCTGAACGCATATGGATTCCGGTCCAGAGTTGCTTCCACAGCTTCTCGTCTAGCCGGTTCATTATCAACATTGTTGAAACAATTTACACAGTTACAACCGTCACAATATGTTCCGGATGCAAAGCATTCACAGTACCTGATAAGATAGTGCACAGTGTAAAGCCGAATCAGAAACTGTGATGCACAAATCCACATTTGGTTAACTCAGAAAACTAAGACTTTGAGTTTCTTAGACATGCAGCCGCAAAAAGGGAAAGATATGAACATGCAATCAACTAAACATGTCACCCCAGAAACTAAAGACGACTTACAGTTTCAAGCAGCGCGAGTGTTTACAGTTACACTGCTTCTTCTTCTGAGGGGTTCCATCTCTAGCTTCCACTATAGGCCTTGGTCTAGCTATTGGCGATTCCGGCATTCTGCCAAAAAATAAAAGAAGAGAATGAAATTTTGAATTTTCTTTCATAAAACCTTACTTAAAAGGTGAATGCGAGTTCTATAAATCTTAACCATTGGACACAAAACCATTTAAACTAGTTTCACCAATTTCACCAAATAGTCTAAAAGGATTAAACTTTAAACTAATTTCATGATCCCCAATCAAACTTGTACAAACCCAATTGAGCTAAGATCACAACTGACTATAATCTCCCAACCCAGAAACCAAAAATTTGAAATTTACATCACATAAACCTCAAACAGATAAAAACTTACGGATGCCTGATTGGCGCGTTAAGGATTAGTGCTTGAGACGGCAGAATCTGTGTCGTCGCCACTGGTAACGTCGGTCGTACCTGACCGATTGCTATAGTCATACCAGGCCGTATCGTCGAAGGGACAGTAGGAGTATTAACGATGGGTTTCACCGACGCCGTAGCTGCGACGGTAGGAGCAGCCGTGGCAGCTGGTGCTTTAGACAGTGAATGTTCATCGGAGCCACCAGTGAAGTCGAGCTGCCTCGCTGGATTCTTCGCCGGAAAACCCTCTTCAACACCGTCCTTTTTTGGCGGGAATTCGCCTCCTCCACCGCCTTCAGCCATCCTCACAGATATTCAAATCTCGGATTTTTCAAAAAAAAACCCAGAAATTTTCCTTTTTTCCCACAGCGGAGGAAAAGAAAAAAGCAAAGAGAAGAAAATTCACACAAATCAGCTCACAAAATCGAGATCCGAATCTCGCCGGAGCGAGAAAAATCACAAACCGATTCGGCGGCTGTTAAAAAGCTCCAGACTTTGAATTTGATCCGCGTAGAGAGAGAAAAAGGGATAAGCTTTTCCAAAGATGAGAATTAGGGTTTTATTGGGTTTTTAGCTCTCTAGACAACGAAGAAGATGAAGATGAAGAGGAAGCCCTCAGAAGAATTTGGTGAAATTAAAAACAAAAACAAGAAAAAAAAAAATTAAAAGCAAAAAAAAATACTTTCGGTTTTGTTCCTTCTTCGTCTGGGCTTTCTTCTCTCCTCCTCCCTCTCTCTCAACATGATTTTGAAATTTCAATTTTTCTTGGATTATATTGAACGGTTGGATTTGCGTGGCAATCTCATCGTACGGTTATCCTTTAATACGACGATCCAACGATTCGAATTCATAAATGCTTTAGGTTTTGTTCTCTTCGAACCGTCCGATCTACAATGAAGCAAATATCCAAAAAGCCCTTTAATATGTGTGTTTACGGATTTCAGCCAATTGGAGACTGACACGTAGACAGACCCACTCGTGACTCACACAGTACAAAACTACAACACCTTGTCAAGGGGAAGCTGAAACGGAAGGGGCCCTTAATATTTTCGATTTCGGCCCCAAACTTTCTTTTTACTTACGAAAGAGCACCAAAATTGTTTCTTTGTTTTTTTGCACATAAGGCACAGAAGTTTTGCTAAACCTTTCGGAAACTATAACAAAGAATCTAAAGGTGTATTACAAAGGTCATATTTGATTTTCCGCGAAAATTTTGTAACTGTCTAAACCAAATTCTCAAGACATACACAGTTTTTTTTTTGCATCAGTAAGAGTTTCCAATTCTGTCTCTGCCGCCACGTCGATCATCTCGTCCTCCTCTGTCCAAGTAACTATCACGGCGGTAATCCCTGTGCGGTGGTGGACCGGCTCCTCTCAATGGTGGAGGTGGACCATCTCTTAATGGTGGCGATCTACTTCTCTCTCTTGAGAGTCTACCCCATCTGCCACCACGAGATGGAGGATGCGGTGGAGGAGGACTGAGAGGTGGTCGTCTGTCGTAATGAGGTTTTGGGAGCGGCTCAGTATGGGACCAGTCAGATGCTATTCTTCTGCTAGGAGGGTAATTATGGTCTGGGTAATGTAGACGGTCTCGTTCTCTGTCTCTATCTCTCCATGTGGGATGGTCAAGTCTTGGTGGCGGGTAGTCTCTGGGCCAGCCACGTGGAGGAGATCTGTAGCCATTAAAGTCTCTTCTTGGCGAGAAATCCATGGGAGGAGGAACAAGACGAGGCGGTGGAGAAATGTTAGCCGCTGCATAACGATGCCTCTTGCATTTGTTGCAGGACTCGNGCGGGTAGTCTCTGGGCCAGCCACGTGGAGGAGATCTGTAGCCATTAAAGTCTCTTCTTGGCGAGAAATCCATGGGAGGAGGAACAAGACGTGGCGGTGGAGAAATGTTAGCCGCTGCATAACGATGCCTCTTGCATTTGTTGCAGGACTCACGTCTCGCAAAGTTCAAGTTTCTGCATCTGTGTTCATAACAAAACAAACATACAAAATGAGACTTAGAAAATTCTGTAGATTGTGAGATATGGATAACAGAACTCTGTGCAGTTCATATAGAACACCAAGAGTAATCAGTTGATACTTACAATGGATCAAGACAGTACCAATCTCCATCTCTTGGCTGCACCTTCGGGTTATTGTATCTGCTCATGCCCTCGCTTCCATGCGCAGGTTCAGGTCCATCGAAACCTCTTCCATAAGGGCGAGCACCAGCTCCACCTCTAGCATACGGTGGTGAGTAGTCTCTGTGTCTCCCAGATGCTTCCCTTCTGCTGCTGAACTCACGACCACGAGGCGGAATGCCTGAATGATTAAGATCAGAGCCATGCCGGTGATCTTCATATCCACGACGGCCTGGTGAGCTAGAACTTGCACGAGTTCTATATCCTACACACACACACACACACACACACACACACAAAAAGTAGCCAGCAGAAGGATATTAGGTCAACCACAGTACAACAAAAAATGCAAACTATTATCAAGTCAACACGTTACAGGTATTCTCCACTGAGTAATCACAAAAGTATATATAAGCAGGTAGCAAAATTTCAAATTCATCAAGGGCGTTTTCTTTGAATGTTGAGACAACACTTGAGCACTGAGCCACTGACAATGTGAAATTACCAGTAACATTCTCAATGCACATACCAAACAACTCAACGCAAGATTCTTTTCTCTTTACACTAAGCAGTAAGCACAGAACAGGAAATGCTGATATGCATCTGTAGCAGCATAAAATCTCAATAACCCTAAGTGTCACTGAACTCTTAGCTATACAATTTTCTGTAGCAGGTGAGATTCTTGAGCTTAATATAAACACCCTAACCATTCAGATTAACATTACTTCTACACGAACAAACACACAAAACCAAGGTTCAATTGCAATTCACACTACATTACGGCAGTTCATAGTAAAAGTAGTTCATATGAGATAGCATAGAAATAACTACACACGCCATGTTCTTCGCGCTCCCCAATTTCAAACATCGAAACCAAAAGGAGAAAAAAAAAACTCAAAAGAGGACTGAAAGATAATAAACCAGAAACGATACGAACCGTTGTCACCTTTATACCGATCCGAGCGAGCAAATGAGGGACGGTCACGGGAGACTTCTCCGAGCTCATAGTCTCCGGCGGCACGGCCGTCTTCGCCGTCGTTGCTTCCGGATGGGCGTACGACGAGACTGCTGATTTGAGGCGGATGATGATGATGCTGAGTCGCCTGATCTCTTCCAGTCGACCCCATTTCTCTCCGATTGTCAAGTTCACTCCTGGAATCTCGATGTCCGTTTCACAAAAAAAAAACCCTAGGGAGAGAGAGACTTGGCGATAGATGCTGGAAACTAATTTATTATTTGCTCTATCTATTTTAGTCTATTTTCCAAATTAGCCCCATAAGTTTTATATTTAACATTTGGTACTAGTATGACTGATGGATTCATGGAGTCAATCCATTGCTGCGGCATTCTGGTAGAATCAGACTCTCAGTTATGATTTCTGTGTGCTATTTATGATATCAATAGTCAAATCAATAGATGGTCTCATAGGTGGGTTGCTCATTCAACCTTCAACAGAGACGAAGTTATTAACTTATGTGTTGATATGAATGAAAAGTGCAAAATTCGCAAACAGTTACATACAATACAAAGATGAGATGTAGGAATTTTTTTTTGATGAAATACAAAACACAGGAAGCAAAACTCAGAGGAGATAGATATTTTATTCTTTTCTGATTGTTTACTTCAGACGGAAAAATAGGGTAAAGATTGGCCTGGGCAACAAGAAAACTAGCTCTTTAGCTAGCTAAAGGCTAAACAAGCCTAACACCAACTTTCCAGTTGTAATTGTTACCGTTTTCTATACCAGAGAGAGAGAGTGGGAGAGACAGGAACAAGAACACACAGAACACAATTTTGGCAGAGTAAGCGAATTCCGGGGACGTCGCAAGGATCAAGATTCTCAACCATGGAACCGCCGACTGTAAATGATCTGACAAGAAAACATCAGAGATCAACACATTGAACTGAGAACAATGAGAGAAACAAAGCGGAAAAGAAACAGTTTTATGAGGGAATAGAGCAAGAGCAGCAAACTATTTCAAAAGCAACTTCAAAAAATGAAAGCATTGATACCTATACAATATGGCCTAACAAAATGTTAACAGTTTTCTTATCAGTATGCGGGAACCAGATCTTCAGACAACAAAGTTTTGTTGCAACTAAGGCAAACACATGTCATGTTACTAACTACCCCCATTCTACATGAGGGAGAAAGAAGCAAAGGCTTTTGTGACTAATTTATGTGTCTAAACTAAGCAACAGCTTTTGACTGCGTACCTTAAATGCCATTCGGGGTTAGGTGAATTCTATTGTAAACCCACTACTGGTAGGCTTTACATTCATAGGTCCAAAGTCGTCAAAATCTGAATCTGAGTCCATTTCTCTGTAATCATTCCACTTTCTCGGAGAATCCTCATCTGGCCCACTCATTGTCGGAGGCACATAGAGCTCAGAAACTGGAACTGGAAGAGGCTCTTCACTGAAATATTTGTCATTCAACATCTCTACAGCAGTAGCTCTACTAGCTGGATCATAACAGATAAGCTTCTTGAGTAGCGATATCACATCTCCTGAATGGTTAGGAAGACAGCCTTCTATACCAAGAGGAGATTCTACTTTAGCAAATGAGATCGACTTGTAGTCCGGAAGATCAACACAACCTCGCCAGACCTCTTCATTTAAATTCCCTAGCACGTTGGTTACTCTGCTGATCTGATCAATATCTGAAATCCCTGGGAACAAAGGGTCAAGAGACAAGAGCTCAGCAAACACACAACCAAGCGACCATAAATCAACCTCTAACCCATACATTGTAGATCCATAAAGAAGTTCTGGTGGCCTAAACCATCTAGTTCCCACACAAGACGTCATCAAACCCTCTCTTTCATCCAACGCTTCATCAGCATCATAAGAAAACGAGTTCCCACCGAGATCATCATCCATTTCACTCACAGTACACGTTGCAAGACAAGAATTATCTCCATCATGCACATTCGAATCCTTATCAGTATCATCTCTTACAACCTGTTTAGCCTTTAACTCTTCCACCTGTCGAAAATATTCGTCTTTACTCATCGCTTCCAGCTCCTTACCATCAGAGCCTTGCCGAGGTGAGTTCTCATAATCAGGAATCACTTCTGGTGGTTCTATACTAGTTTCTCCATCTTTGTCTTCTAGTTTATTATCATCTGAAGCTACAATGTCAGGCTCCATGAGTATCCTCGCCTGTATGAAGACAACACACATTTTACAAACACAAAATTCACAGAGCTGATATAAACACTAAAATGAAAAGTTCAGTAGTATCATCACCTGACCAAAATCAGCAAGCTTAAGCACACCATCATCAGAAATCAACATATTCCCAGGCTTTAAATCTCTATGTACAATCAAATTCCTATGACAAGCATCAACACCGTTCAAAATCTGAATCATCCATCTCTTAATCTCACCAACGGAGAATCCAACACCTCCTTCTTCTTCTTCTCCCATCTTCTTATTCTTCTTCTTCCTCTTAGCATCTCGTATCACCGCGGCGAGATCCGACCTGAGGAACTCGAGTACAAGGACAGCGTTCTCGTCCTCATGCCAGAAGTACTCGTGCATAACGACGACATTAGGAGAACCGGAGAGGATGGTGAGGGCGTCAATCTCTCGGAACGCAGACTGGTAATCGAAGATCTCCTTGAGCGCTACGATTAGATTGTCGGAGAGACGGCGAGCTCTGTAAACGTCGGCGTAGGCTCCGGATCCGACTCGCTCGAAGATCTCGTACTTTGCGATTATCTCCGGGCGGGTATGGATACTCCAGCTGCTCGCCGGTTGTTTATCCATCTTTCTTCTTCTTCAAATCGACGTCGTTTGCTTTCACGGTTCTCTACTTCGCCGACGATGATAATAAACAACGCTAACGAAATCTCCAGTACCTAATGACTAAAATACCCCTCAACGACGACGTCGTTTAGCAGTTCTGTTTTTTTTGGTCTTGTGTAGGTGAAATTTGTGGACCAATTATAGTAAGTTTTAGTTTTCACTTTTTCAGTTTGATTTCTTTCAATTAGGAGGACTAAGATTTACTATAAGTTTTGGTTCAAATTCCGTTTTAGTTGGGTTTATTTTGCATCATATTTGACCTGTGTTACACAACACTACATGTCCCCTCAATGAACAAAATTCAAGAATTCCAAATTTGCTAAAAGATTCAAAACTTGTTAACAAAGACAAGAGAATGTTACAGAATCTGCACAACCAAAAACAGAGAAAGGAGCTTCACATACAAATAATAAGAGAACCAACAGTTCCCTTATCTTCACATTTGGTGAGTTTTTCATCCTACAAAGTACAAACTAGAAAACAACCATAGAGAGAGAGAGAGAGAGAGAGACACACACACACAATGTTGTTGAGTACTGGTGTTGTGTCTTAAGCCGTGTTGCAGCCTCCACAGACAATACTCCTGCAGGTTATTGAGATGTGAAATTGGTGAATAGTCTTGTTTTGTAAACTTTTAAGTGAAATCTCTTTACATATTACCAAAAAGGATACAATCTTAAAAACACTTACGCAATGGAGCAACCGGATCTTCTGTGTTTCTGCTTTCTCCGTGTGACTTCCTTCCTCCTCGGAGGCTGAAGTACCACCTTGATAGCTGTGTCAAACACCGCTTTCACATTCTACAACAAATCCAAAAACCAAAGTTATCATAAGATTCTAACGTTTTCACCAAAACATTACTTCTTGAGTGTGAGTCAGGGAACTTACTTGTTGAGTCTTGGAACTGCATTCGATATAAGCAGCTGCACCGATCTGCTTCCTCAACTCCTCTCCCTGTCTCCATAAATCAAAGCTTGAGAAAGAGTCATTTCAAAACAAAACAAATAGCAAGATCACGCGTATATACCTGACTAGAAGTAATGACATTGGTGTGATCCGCGAGGTATCCCTTATCATCTCGGAGATCTTAACAACACCAAGACATAATGTTATTATTAGCCAAGAGAAACTGAAAGGAGACTTTAACACAATAAATATGCAAAAACCAAACCCACCTAGCTTTGTACCAACAAGAACTATTGGAACATTTGGTGCAAACCGACGAAGTTCAGGCATCCACTGTCACAAAACAACAATCATATTCAAAAACACACATATACATAATCAACATCCACGAAATCCACATTCCAAATCTGTCCCAATGCAAGGAGAATTCAAAACATTATTACCTTCTTGAGTACATTTTCGTAACTAGCTTTGCTAATAAGGGAAAAGGCTAAGACGAAGATATCAGCTCCTCTGTAACTCAATGGTCTCAACCTACTGTAATCTTCTTGACCTAAAGACACCAATCAAAACAACAAACCCCACAAATAAATGAATAAGAGAACTCTCTGAATCATCAATTTCAAATCTTTGGTTCATTGGTCTCAAAATTAAAACCAGACAATTTTGATTTACCTGCAGTGTCCCATAACCCTAAATTCACGATTTGTCCATCCACAGCGACATTGGCACTGAAATTGTCGAATACAGTCGGTATATAATCCTGACAAACATGAACAAAAAGCAAGAATCATAAATCAAAGGAACCCTAGGACTAGGAGGTGGAGAAACTAATTACAGAGTTAAAATACGACAAATAAGATTAAAAGCTTAATTTTTTGAGAAATGGGAACAAGCTCTTATAAAAACCCAGTAAGAAAAATCAAAGCTTGACAATGTAAAATGAAAAGCTACTGAGTCTGAAAGAAACACTCACAGTAGGAAACTTGTTGCTAGTGTAACAGATAAGCATACAAGTCTTCCCAACAGCTCCATCTCCAACAGTAACACATTTTATAAACTTGGAAGCGCTGCTCATTTTCTCTTACTCCAAGTACCAGATTCCAAACCCAGAAGTTGAAAGACAAGAGATGAGCAAAAGTTATAGAAGAAGAAGAGTGGTGAAGAAGTCTAGGAAATGAGCTTACAAGAGAAGCTTGCAGTGAGTATCAACTGCGGCGACAACCAAAAAAGAGGGTAAATTTCGGTATATTTTAACTTTTTATTTATTTATCAAAAACCAATAGAGAAATCAAATTGAAATGTGTGTTTTTCTTGAGAGTCGAGACAGAGGAAGAGTTAAATGTGTCGGAGGTCTCAGGGTTCGTCCAAGTCAAAGTCTTAAAAAGGGGAAAACTTTATTGTCCCTCTCAATAAATTTCAAAAACTTGGCAAAATATGAAATTACGAAAACCATAAAGTATTAGTATTGGACAAACATACCCACTTCACCCTTTCTTACCTTTTTCTATCCACTCTTCTATCTAAAAGTTGGATTTTTCAACGGTTAAGTTGAAACACGTATCGACCGTTGTAAGATATACGACACCGTTTCCTCTTTTGTCCTCTTTTTTGATGTCCAGCACTCCAGCTAATGTGTTTTGGTGTTTTGTCTTGGGAGTTTCCTCTCCAATCTTGAGCCCTTCAAGGATTTGTATATGAACCGTTTAGTATTTTACTTTTAATTTTGTAAGAAAACTTCAAATCAGTAAGAATTCTGATACTTTAGAGGCAAACGAAGTGGATTTGAACATTTTTATACAAAATATTGCATTCAAATTTGAATCTGGTGAGTGGTGTTGGCACTAAAGAAAACAATGTACTCAATTTCCAATATACTAACTAAATACAATAGTAAAACCAATGAACAAAATGTAGTTTTTATTACCCTCTCTATTTCATAAAGAGTGTCATTTTGACATAATGGACACAAATTAAGAATATTATCTAAATTTCTATTTTACCCTTTATAAATGTACTAAAAATTCCTTTTCTAATTAATTAGCTCAAATTATAAGGATAAAAAAGAAAATTTAATCTTTTTTTTTTTTTGGACAAACACATGATTTTATTCATTCAAATCAAATCAAGGTACAAAGTGGAGATACAAAGATCCCAAAGTTTAAAGAGTTACAAGAGTAGGTATTCCCCAATACCATAAGCAAGAAAATAAAAGATTTCAAGGTGAACACCATGAGAGCTATGGAGCAAATGCAGTGAAGCCGATAGAAACATGAGAGATCATGGATACTCGAAAGATCATCATCGAATGAACCGATGAATGACAAAATTGTCAAGGTCAAAAGACGCGTAGACGTTGTAGGAGGATCCAAAACCAAAACGCTCGCCAAGACGAGGTACACTAGAAGTGCGATGGCAGGGATTCTGAGGACCATGGTTGTTGGGTCCAAGGTAGGATGATGTAGAGCCCTGGTCAGATGGTATCTTCCATTGGACCAAGGGTAGTCTTCAAGACATAGGGTCCGAGAGCTGGAGGAGATACTGAAGTAGAGAAGCTTGAAGTCGTCGAGTGTGAAACTTGGGAAGCAGGGCGATAGACCATAAGACTTTAAGCTAATACAAACAGATCTTCCAAGGAAAACTAAAACCATAAGCCAAAGATAAAGGTCAAACTGTAACAATACAGGTGGGTTCTCTCTCACTTGGGGCCCTTGTCCAAGGAGATTAAGAAATCCACACAAAGCATGTAGCCAGTAAGACCAAAGAAAAAGCAGAGTAGGTTTGGTCGATTTAGTTTTGGACAGCACGGACATGGTTTGGTTAAAGGAGGGTGGGTAAAGCTCTGGTTCCAAAGTCTTGAGGGTATAAAACATATCCCATACGAGGTTAAAATGCACATAAGTGGGAACAGGAACCGGGTATGTGAAACAAGGGCTAAAGAGGCTTCGGTAATCACCGCTCTTAAGCGAGATGATCATAATGCTGAAACTTTCCAAGCCTTTCACAACATGAGTATGAATCCTAGATGTTTTACTAGGCAAGGTTCTCATAGACATAAGAGTTGGGCACAAACAACCTTTCAAAGTTAAGCTTATAAACTCATATTCCATAGAGCTAGGTGAAACTAATGGCAGGGTTCTCAACCAAATTTCGAATAACCAGAGCAAACAAGGTATGCTATGAGCTATTTGCAGTCTTCGGACAAAAG
>NC_025696.1:6229777-6241432 GCF_000633955.1 Camelina sativa
AAGAGGCTTCGGTAATCACCGCTCTTAAGCGAGATGATCATAATGCCGAAACTTTCCAAGCCTTTCACAACATGAGTATGAATCCTAGATGTTTTACTAGGCAAGGTTCTCATAGACATAAGAGTTGGGCACAAACAACCTTTCAAAGTTAAGCTTATAAACTCATATTCCATAGAGCTAGGTGAAACTAATGGCAGGGTTCTCAACCAAATTTCGAATAACCAGAGCAAACAAGGTATGCTATGAGCTATTTGCAGTCTTCGGACAAAAGTTTTCAGGGAGCACCACCAAAGTTGGCTAAGGGTAAACAAAGGATGGTTAAGAGCAGACCTGTACTTTAGAGGAAGGTAGTCTAGATCACCATTTGTTAGGCGGTAATAGGGAGAAGAGTCGGGGGACCACTCTCGGAGGAAAATCACAACGCTGTAACACTCATCACTAGCCATCGCCGTCGTCTCTGTCGCGCAAGACTTGGGTGGTGAGGGAGGAGGAGGTTCAACAGAGGCGAGTCTAACTCCGGATCTGGGCAATGAGGAACAGGGGGACTCTGAAACTCCCGACGGACTGGCTGATAGAGTCACAGAGGATAGAGATTGTCGTTCTCCACCTCCGTCTAGCTTCGGAGATGAACGAGCCTTAGTTGCCGCTTGGGTTATTCGGTGAGGGTTTGTAACAATTAAACAGAATCTAAAAAAAGGGAAAAAAGAAATGGAGATCGAGAAAAGGAAAAGATAGAAACTTGAAATAGAGACGGGAGCCGAGATTTCCCGACGCCGGCGAGCAGAGAGCCCACCGGCGTTGGAGGAAGATGGTTGAAGCGGCGCCTCGATGGTCGTGCCTGGGAGAGAAAAATTAGGGTGAACGGGTTTTTTTTTTTTTGAATTTCCTGACAGAAAATTTAATCTTTAAAACTGCATTTAAAACATAAAATGACACTCTTTTTGTAACAAAGAAAATGTATCAAAATGACACTCTTTATGAAAGAGAGGGAGTATTAATTAAGAAGAACTTCATTATTTGATTTTAGACACATATATCTAACTTGTGTCTTAATTATCCACTCTGTTCAAGTCTTAATCCACACATATCATTCTGATTGATCTTTGCTTTCGTAGTTTCGTGTAGTGGCAACAAAGCAACGAACTTAACGAGAATATCTACTGAGTTTTCTGCGGCCAGGCTACTGAATATGTTGGCCTCGTTGGACACGTCGGAGCCGCCACCAGCGAGATCGGAGAGGGCACGGATGACAATGAAAGGGAGGTTTTGCTGGTGGGAAATGAGAGCCACGGCGGCGCTCTCCATTTCAATGGCGGTGGCGTTAAACTTGGAGTTGAGGAAAGTCCGGTAAGCTGCATTGTCGACGAAGACGCTTGCACTCATACCACGGTCAACGATGGTGACCTTCGGTGGTCGAGGGAGGCAAGTGGTGTTCACGCACTGCGGTAGCTTCGTGTCCTGTTTTTGTTTTGGTATACACAAATAATTGCATTAATTATATGAGTATATAACTATATATTAACAGAATAGCTAGAGTTTAAATGTTACAGATAACAAATCTAATTAACGACTACTATATGTAGTACGTTACGTATATCTCTACTAAAATTCTACGTGTTCAAATTTCTATATGCGCCTACGTGTGTAGAACTAAAAGAGTCAATTAAAGTTTGAGGAAATTAATTAATATATATGTTTCACTTATTTTTGTGTCATTCAATACGTTTTATATATCGTTTATAAGTTGACAATTTTTATTGAAATGTTAGACAAACATCTTGATACGTAAGGGACGACTAGCTAACGTGTTGTGAATATACGATATTTTCCGAAACTATATTCAACTTGGATGCAAAATAGATTATAAACACTAGAAAACAAAGACAAATCTAAATATATATGGGCCAGTTTAGTCTAGTCAAACCTCGAGTTTGCGTGCAAGATTCAAGTAGTACTTGTCAACGGGAATCCAGAACACATGTTGCCGTTCTTCAGGAGTTCCGGTAACCGGAAAGATTTCTTCCGGTTGGTACCAAACCCGATTAAGCAAGTTTTCAGTTCCGTTACTGTATTTTGAAAACTGGAGATAACCAACTTCCCGAGTATAGTCTCCACCGGATTCGAGAGCCAGTTCCTTGTCAATCCCATCTCCATACCTCTGCATTCAAAAGTAAGATGTACTTATTCATTGATTTTTTTTTTTGTTGACGATCGTGTACTTATTCATTGATATGTATGCAACCATACGTAATTTTAATGTCCATAGACCAGTTGTACCACCAACATGCATAAAATTGTTATTTAATATATCATAGTTAGATTTTGACATGTGCAAATGATACGAAATTTTCTGAAAGAAGTTTACGACCACAAGTTTAATAGCCTTAAGTCAATACAAAAATCTCAACATAATTGGTTGTTATTTTCTTACTATTTTTTTCACAGCAATTGGTTGGTAATGGTCATAGTCAAATATATAACCCTACGTCGTGTGCGTACCTGCCAATTCCAAAGGCCAGAGTGTGCCCAATATTGAGGAATAGTAACGTCACCGATCTCAAGGTTAACATCTGCGTTTCCAGCGATTCCATAATGCAAAACTCCTTTCAGCCTAAACAGGCTCACTAGTAATTGTGTTGTTACTCCTGCATTCACCTGTTTTTTTATACATTGATTTTTATATTAAGGATCATAATATGGGAAAAAATTGTATTGACTAAAGACATAAAATATAATTAGACTATCTTCACATATATAGAAAACCTACCATTCCTAATCCTGACATCACGATTACAACAGGTTGGCCTGCTAATTTTCCAAATCGAAACTTTCTACCTACATGATTGAAATTACATGAATAAACCAATTATGTCTTGTTATAATTTGAAGTCTTTCAATCGTGATGACTTTGTTCATACATGTTTTCAAAATGAATGACATCGAAAGATAATAATTAACCTGCGAAATCGATGAAGGGCAACGAAGAAGATGGGACATAAGATGGAGATCCGAGAAGAGGGTTAAGCTCATAGTTGTTTGGAGCTACAATCCCCAAATAAGGACCCTTTCGATTCATCTTCTCTATTTTGCCCAATATAGTTCGAGGTATTTCACCATTTGCTTCTTCAATAACATTCCCCACGGACAAGATAAACACAAGAAAACCTGTCAAGAAGAATCCCATAACTTCTTCTTTTCTCTCTAGCTATTTTCTCTTTTCTTAATTACCCTTTGTGTACTTTGATTATCTCCCTTTAGGTTCCTTGTATATTTATATACATGCAAATGAACTACAATAATACTACGTGACATAAAATAATAAAATTTTAAAAATAATTAAGCATGGATTACGTGTAGTTTAGTTGGTGTCTGGTGTGGTCAATTATTAGTATGATACGTGGGCCTCGAACCGGTGAAAAGATTTTACTACTACTTTTTTTTTTTTGGCGGGGAGTTAATTTTCTACTATTGTACAATAATTAGCTGAGGATCAATTTTTTATTTTTGAAACGTAAGCACAATTAATCTACGGTATCGAAATTGTTTGGGAAGAATTTCCGCAAACTACCATTTGGTAAATTTCTTGAGGGATTTTTGTTTTTGTTTTTGTTAAATAATCCTAACACAAAGACTCAGTATAGGCGATGATGAGGACAATTTTTGTTTCGTCGGCTTTTTGGTAATGAGGAGACAATAACACAGCCACGCCGACTATGTCTTCAGATTTGGACTACTTGGGTCTGGTTTATATGTACTACATTTTGATGTGCTCATAAAACTTGTTGAAGTTTTACAACCACTGAGTATTCAACAATATGTAATTTAATTTGAAAACGTTTACCAAAGTAAAAAACAAAAAATGAGGTTTGTTAACAAGACAAAAATAAATCACAATCACAACGTAGTTATTTATTTATCCTTTTTTTTTTCTTGACATCTCACAAGTAGTTTCTTGGTCTTGAAAAGTATAATAACTTTTGTCGGAAAGAAACATATCACAAAGATAGGGTTGTTGGTTTGTATCAATTTAAAGAACCTACACATTTAGTCTGGGGGGGATACTGTTTCTCCCGACTTCATTCAACTTAATTTGTGATTATTATTGGATTACTTATAACAACTCTGTGGTTCTAAATCATAATATATGACATCTCATTTCAACCATCAAATTACTATATCATCTTTTTTCTTAATTTTTTATTAAATTAACTTTACATTAGTTGGTTTTGCAATTAAGATTTTCCAATCCCATTAAACAAATAGAAAATGAACTGAAACTGGTTAGGAAACTTACTTCGGGACATACGAAAATAATATAAAATGACCAATTGAGTTAAAACTTTATAATTCAGTTAAATGAGTTAAGAAAATAGTAGCTAAATGAGAAAAAAACCCTTAAAATTGACATTTTATAAAGAAATAAATAAACCTTAAAAATATACTAGTTTTTAAAGTCCAAAATCGAAAAATGCAAAAACAGAGAGACGCAAACAATAAATTGAGCAAAGAACTAGGTCTTGCCGCTTTTATTGTTCAGGAGGACCGCCGTACGAGGAGAGGAAGGAAAAAAAATTAAAGGCGTCGGAGATTTTTGTAGTAAGCAAACAGCGTTTTCTCTGCCTCCCTTGTCGCCATTGTTTTCATTCTCAGTTGAGAAAGTCACGAATCATGCGCCTTTAACTTTACAGGTCTTGCACTCGCAGGCATATATATGCCATCAGTTTTTTTTGTCTTTTGCGTTTCCTTTTCATAAAGCAAAGATTGGCGAAAAAAAAGAAAAAGGAAACAAATCGATGAGTGTATTTTGGGCCGGCGGCTGCAAAAGAAAATGAAAAGTGTATTTTGGGCTTAAGACATTGAAACTGGGTGGTACGATATTCTGAATGATAAATAGAAAAAAGTAGGGGACTTGTCTCCATCTCCAGAGATTAGGTTAAAATTTATTTGGGGACAATGTCAGAGTTCGATGACGATGTAGTAATCTGGAGTCTTGTTGGACAAGAAATAAGCCCCGAAGAAACACAAAAGTATCTACGGCAAGTTCAAGAGTCCGATGTATGTAACCTCTCTCACTTTCTAAGTTGCTTGGACGACTGATTTGTTGATGAACGTTAACCCTAGCTAGATCTTTTTTTTTTCAATTTTTTGATTTAGTACTACAACATATATGCTAATTAATTGGTACAATCTTGGGATTGTGAACGTGTACAGGGTTTCGATGTTGGACGCTTTCGCAATGCTCGGACTCGGATAAATCCCGTTCGATTGAATGTGTTGAATGTGATCAAGTCTTCATATTATTACATTAGAAGAGTCGTATATTATATAGTTAAGTAATTGATTTGTGTTATGTATAAACTATTCGTATCACACACCGAAGAGATATGAATAGAATCGTTAACTACAAAACAGTTACACATGTATGTGTGTGTCTCCACATTGGGTTGTCTCCTAGAGACGTGTCCCTTAGTCAAAGTGTGTCATGTAAACCTATAAATACAGTTTATATATCTAATAAAAGTGTGTGGTTTTTCGTTTACAAGAATCGAGTATTACAAGAGAGAAGAATACATTGAGTGTAAAACAAAAACAGAGAGAGAGACAAAAAACAGAGTAATATCTGTTGTTGTCCGATCCTAAACACTTTGAGAGTTCAAAGTCTCACATGGTATCAGAGCTATGGAGACAACAATGCAACAAGTTATTCCAATCTTCGATGGTGAATCGTACGGCTTTTGGAAAATCAAGATGATCACCATCTTGAAGACACGGAAGTTGTGGGATGTCATCGAAAATGGAGTTACTGTGAGTTTGTCTCCTGAAAACTCACCGGCGTTAATCAAAGAGAGAGATGATCAAGTGATGAAGGATATGATGGCTCTTCAGATCCTTCAAAGTGCAGTTTCAAATTCAATATTTCCAAGAATCGCTCCCGCATCAAACGCAAGAGAAGCTTGGAACGCTTTGGAAATGGAGTTCCAAGGAAGTTCACAAGTACGAATGATTAATCTTCAGACTTTGAGGAGAGAATATGAAAATCTGAAGATGGAGGAAGGTGAAACCATTAATGATTTCACAACCAAGTTGATTAACATGAGTAATCAACTGAGAGTTCACGGTGAAGACAAGACCGATTACCAATTGGTTCAAAAGGTTCTTATCTCCTTGCCGCAAAAGTTCGATAGCATCGTTGCTGTGCTTGAACAAACAAAGGATCTATCAACTCTCTCTATTACAGAGATGATAGGTACTTTGAAAGCGCATGAGAAGCGCTTAAGTCTCCGAGAAGAGCGTATCAATGAGGGTGCATTTTATGGAGAAAAGCTTGGTTCGAGAAAAGGAAACAAGCAAAACAAACGTCATGAGAAGACCAAGAAGTGGTGTGGCGTGTGTAAAATAAACAGTCACAGTGAGGTAGACTGTTGGAGAAAGAAGAACAGACCTGTTCAGCAAAAGCGAGCGACCGGTGAAAGAAAATGCTATGTGTGTGATAAACCGGGGCACATAGCTAAAGATTGCAGACTTAGACGAAGTGAAAGAGCAGACCTAAGTCTTGAAGAGATAGAAGATGACATTGGAGATGAATGTCATATGCTCTTTAGTGCCGTTGAAGAAGAAGAAGCTTCAACAATCTGTGAAGACACATGGTTGGTGGATAGCGGATGTACCAATCACATGTCTAAAGATGCAAGATACTTTAGTACCTTGGATCGTAACAAGAGAGTCACCATAAGGATTGGAAATGGTGAGAAAATTGAGTCTGAAGGCAAAGGAGATATACGAGTCTCTACGAACAAGGGAGTCCATGTCATCAAAGATGTACTTCTTGTACCAGAACTAGCAAAAAATTTGCTAAGTGTCTCGCAAATGATATCTAATGGATATCGGGTTATCTTTGAAGATAATAAATGCATGATTCAAGATCCAAAGAGGAGAAAGATCTTGGATATCAAGATGGAAGATAAGAGTTTTCCCGTACGTTGGAAAAATTCAAGTGAAGATGCTTATGTTGCATTCGAAGAGAAAGAAGAAAAGACAAATCTTTGGCATAAGCGTTTTGGTCATGTCAACTTTGACAAGATGGAGACAATGCAAAAGCTAAAGACTGTAGAAGATCTTCCAAAGTTCGAAGTAATAAAAGGTGTATGTGAGTCTTGTGAGATGGGAAAACAATCAAGGAGGAGTTTTCCAAGGAGTTCTAAAAGCAATACAAGCAATGTATTAGAGCTCATACACTCGGACGTGTGTGGTCCAATGCAAACAGAATCAATAAATGGAAGCAAGTACTTTCTAACATTTATTGATGATTATTCGAGGATGACATGGGTGTATTTTCTGAAGAGCAAAAGTGAAGTGTTCTCAAAATTCAAGATATTCAAGCCTTATGTGGAAAATCAATCGGAGACTCGGATCAAGAGGCTTAGAACAGATGGAGGTGGTGAGTTTTTCTCAAACGAATTCATCAAGCTATGTCAAGAGAGTGGCATACATCATGAAGTAACAATACCCTACAGTCCACAACAAAACGGTGTTGCGGAGAGACGGAACCGTACACTTGTGGAAATGGCTAGATCGATGCTCACGGAGAGGAGTTTATCAAATAAGTTTTGGGCTGAAGCTATTGCAACATCAACTTATTTGCTAAATAGATTACCATCAAAGCCATTGGAGAAAGGTGTGACTCCATTACAAGTATGGAGTGGGAAGAAACCAAGTGTTAATCACTTGAAGATATTTGGGTGTGTATGTTACGTACATGTGCCAAATGAGAAGAGAAGAAAACTTGACGCTAAAGCCAGGCAAGGGATATTTGTTGGTTATAGCAATGAATCAAAAGGATACAGAGTGTTCTTATTAAGTGAAGAGAAGATCGAAGTGTCAAGAGACGTGACATTTGATGAAGAGAAGACATGGAATTGGGAGAAGAAGGAAGTAGAGAAATCAATTCTGTCACAATTCAAAGTCCAGTCTTCAAAGGAACAAGGAGATCAAGGAGCAAACAATGATATAAACGCTCAAGTAGAACAAGTAAGTGATGCATTCAATCGGCTACAAATCTCAAAAAGAGGAGTCCAAAACACGGTTGAAGAAGGAGAAAACTCTGTTGGTCCAAGAGGATTCAAATCGATCAACGAATTGATGGAACAAACAGATAAAGTTGAAGAGATGGCTCATATACACGAAATGTGTCTTATGATGGCTGAAGAACCTCAGGCTTTGGAGGAGGCAATGAATGACGTGAAGTGGATAGAAGCCATGAGAGAAGAGTTGAGGATGATAGAAAAGAACAAGACGTGGCAAGTCGTGGAGAGACCAAGAGATAAAAATGTGATTGGTGTCAAATGGACCTTTCGTTTGCAGACTAATGCAAGTGGAGAAGCAATCAAACACAAGGCGAGATTGGTGGCTAGAGGATTCACACAAGAATATGGTGTGGATTATCTTGAAACCTTTGCACCTGTGTCAAGATAAGATACGATAAGAACCTTAATGGCAATTGCAGCTCAACACAAATGGAAACTCTTCCAAATGGACGTGAAGTCAGCGTTTCTAAATGGAAACTTGGAAGAAGAGATTTATGTAGAACAACCACCAGGGTTTGTAGAAGAAGGAGAGGAAGGAAAAGTTCTTAAACTCTACAAGGCACTCTATGGCTTAAAGCAAGCACCTAGAGCATGGTATGGGCGCATTGATGGTTACTTTCTCAAGAATGGGTTTGAGAGAAGTATCAATGATGCAGCACTCTATATAAAGAAGACATTGGAGGATATATTGGTGGTCAGTTTATATGTTGATGACATCATAGTCACGGGAAGCAACAAGAAGAAGATTGAACAATTTAAAGAGGAGATGAAGAGTGAGTTCAAGATGACGGACTTAGGCGAACTAAATTACTTCCATACCAAGGAAGTAGTACAAAACGAAGAAGGTATATTTCTCTCACAAGAGAAGTATGCAAAGAAGCTTTTGAAGAAATTTGGGATGCAAGATTGCAAAAGTTTGTCAACGCCATTGACTCCTCACGGCAAGACAGAAGAGGTCTTGAATGAAAAGCTTGAAGATGTTACGAAGTATAGAAGCATGATTGGAGGCATGTTGTATCTTTGTGCTTCTAGACCAGACATCATGTATGCGAGTTCTTATTTGTCTCGCTACATGACATCTCCACTAAAGCAACATCTTCAAGAAGCCAAACGGGTTCTTAGATACGTCAAGGGTACTTTGACGTACGGGATTCAATTCAAGCAAGTAGAAGAACCAGAGTTGGTTGGATTTTCTGATAGTGATTGGGGCGGATCAGTTGAGGACAAGAAGAGCACAAGTGGCTATGTATTTACGATTGGATCAGGTGCGTTTTGTTGGAATTCTAGCAAGCAGAAGACGGTGGCTCAATCAACGGCCGAAGCGGAATACATTGCTGTTTGCTCAACAACAAACCAAGCAATATGGTTACAGAGGTTGGTGAATGAGATTGATTTCAAGACAGAGAAGGGTGTAAGGATCTTCTGTGATAACAAATCAGCGATTGCAATTGGAAAGAATCCTGTTCAACATCGTCGAACCAAGCATATCGACATCAAATATCATTTTGTACGAGAGGCTGAGCAGAATGGGTTGATCAAGCTTGAGTACTGTCCAGGAGAGTTACAAATAGCAGACATATTGACGAAACCTTTAAACAAGTCCAGGTTCGAAGTTCTACGAGAAGAGCTAGGCGTAACGATGAAGCCATGATCAAGGAGGAGTGTTGAATGTGATCAAGTCTTCATATTATTACATTAGAAGAGTCGTATATTATATAGTTAAGTAATTGATTTGTGTTATGTATAAACTATTCGTATCACACACCGAAGAGATACGAATAGAATCGTTAACTGCAAAACAGTTACACATGTATGTGTGTGTCTCCACATTGGGTTGTCTCCTAGAGACGTGTCCCTTAGTCAAAGTGTGTCATGTAAACCTATAAATACAGTTTATATATCTAATAAAAGTGTGTGGTTTTTCGTTTACAAGAATCGAGTATTACAAGAGAGAAGAATACATTGAGTGTAAAACAAAAACAGAGAGAGAGACAAAAAACAGAGTAATATCTGTTGTTGTCCGATCCTAAACACTTTGAGAGTTCAAAGTCTCACAGAATGATGAGTCTGGTTATACACACGACATCGAACTTTATGCTAGATTGGGACTTCACTGTTACAATCTTCAGAAGGTTACAAACAATATTACATTATTTTTAATTTTATGTTTTTATGTAATATTATTATATATCTTTTGTGGCTACTACTTCTCTTTGTTAACAGGCTGTTTAATTTGTATAGGGTACAAACCTCAGATTTCTTGACATTCCCAAATACAATACTGAGGGCACTAGGTTGTTTTCTGGGTACTACATAACCTCGGAGGCCGTAGACACATATAACAACAACTCTGCATGCACTTTTCAAACGTATGTGCGGCATGGTCGTGAAATTCCAGATAATGGATACTTTATGGTGCAGACAGAACTTTCTAGACTAAAAGGTATATATTTGTAGCAAATTACTAGCTCTCTCTCTCTCTCTCTGAACTTTGTTTTTTTAGCTTTTACTTATTGTTGGGTGTTTTGGTGTTGTTTAGTTCCTACTGGCCCTCGGGCTACTCCTATTGAGCATGAGAGGAGATGGGAAGATGAAGTGATAGATGATTTCTACAAAGGTGAAATGCCTAAGTGATTGACAAAGGATGAGCTGGCTGCAACCAAANTTTTTTTTTTTTTTTTTTGTACCTTTGATAGGTCTTTGTCTTGAAATATTCTTACTAACCAAATGAAATGTATATATTATTATTTTTTAGATGAAGGACTCGATTATAAGGCGTTCTCTACCATTGAAGATCAAGAAGGTAACTGTACATACTCAAGAAAGCGGTGAAGAGTCGCCACAATTGAAGCTCAAAGCCAACAACGCCATCTTCTACATGAGTTTTAAGAGAAGCTTTGATCATCAGAGTGGTAATTACCCTGTCGAATATCAAGCAATAGTACGGAGAACCATGGATAGGAAACCGGGACACATTCGTCTAGAAGTGCAGTCTTAGGCAGGCACAGATTTATTTCTACTATAGTCCCGATGGTCGATTATATTATCAACATGTGTGGGATATGCTTGCGTTTATAACATCATAGGCGCATGACATATAAATAACAGCGAGTAAATTACTTTGCTTATCCGAAAAAAATGCATGTAGCTCGATCTAGCAAAGAAAAGACAACTGAATTTATCATGTGAGCGAGATGAAGCTGATCGTCACTTTCATTTTTTAATCATCCAATTTGGTTGACTATATTTTTTTCATAAGCTTTGAGATCTTGTTACGTTGTTCTCTATATGGATCGTGTTCAATGGGCGCTTCTAGATATGTGGAACAGGGTTTTGATGTTGATCACTTTCATCTTACGTATGCTACTGTAATATATCAGTATATATTGAGATAAGTATGATTTTTCATATGACATTGGTCTTCTCGGTAGACTTGGACTTCACTGTTATAATTTCCAAAAGGTAACAACAAAATTTTCATATTTTGTTTTCTTAGTCTCATACCTTGGATGATCTTGTTATGCTGAAGTACCATTCTTTGTCGTCTTTTTTTTTTTTTTTTTTTTTTTTT
>NC_025696.1:6241518-6248255 GCF_000633955.1 Camelina sativa
TTTTTTTTTTTTTTTTTTTTTTGGTGTGTGTTTGTTTCCTGCGTTGTAAATTAACATTTGGCTGTTTGATCTTGTTGGGAACCAATCTCAAATTGATTGGTATAAACAAATGCAACAGTGATATGCTTGGTAGGTTGCTTCAGTACTACATAAGTACATAACATTGGAGGCGATAGATAGTTAGATACAACCAACAACTCTCTTTGCAATTTTCAGACTTGTCTTTGCAAATATCTTGCTCCGGAAGAGGCATCCTTAATGGTGCAGACCAAACTTTTCAGACTAAAAGGTAACTGTAGTAGCAAAACACTACTCATATATATATATCGTATCTTTGTCAAGTTTATATAATTTTTAGTGGTTGAAAAATTCTGGCTATTAGTTCCTAGTGGCCCTCGGAATACTCCTATTGGACCTCAAAGAAGATGGAAAGACGAAGCAATAGGTGATTTCTATAAAGGTAAAATGCCCAACTGGTTGACAGAAGATGATCAGATGGCTGCAAGCAGCAATAAGGGCCTGTTTTATGAGGTATTGAAAAATGTGTTAGCTTTGGACATGAATGTTAGCTTCGGATATAAATGTCCTCAGTTTTATGAGGTATTTTAAAAAATGTTAGTTTTATGAGGTATTTAATATAAAATTATTAATAAGTAAATGAGTTGATATATACGAGAGATCTCCTAACATGAGTTGGCCAGATTTAATTAGTCAGCAGTTGTAAGCCTAATTGATTTCCAACTATGTCTATGGCCATAAAGTTCTTCACCCTCTTCTTCTACTTCTTCGTCCTTTGGGTTGAATCATCCACCGCAAAAAATATCCAAAGTGAGTAGGTCGGCGACGATGGAAGACTAACACTGTGGACACCACATGAATTATCAGGGAACGAATATGTCCATATGTTTTTAAGGAAGATGGAAGATTTGCAACGTGAAGCAGACGAGAAATACCCGCTCTGGAAATCTACAAATTACTTGGAGCGCTCTTTGTTTCTTCTGAAGAAAGCTCAGGAATTTGTTGAGCTTTGGGACGAGCGGCGGAAGAGCCAAATTTCGGGAAACTCATATCTATACCTTGCCTTGCGCAACAAGGTTCAAGGTGACTTGTGGCCTGTACACTATGATTACTGTCGTCAATCTGAGGGCACAAATATCTTGGCGTACATGATGTATGATTTTTGTCGTCAATCTGAGGGTGCAAATCTCCTCAAGTACATGACATATGGCCTCAGTCCAGAAGCTGCAAATGGTTTAGTTCCTCCATTGATTAATTATTCTAGTCCATGTTTCCCAGTTAGGTTTTTTGTAGGTCTTTCGTTTTGGTTTAGAGGCTTATTTTAGTCTCTTTTATTCCCTCTTTTAATTTTTATTTTTCTTTTATTCACTGTCTCCAAAGTTTTTTTGTAGTGAGGAAGGGACAATATTTTAACAACTAAAATATTGAAATAAACAAAAAATATTGGAATACTCATCCTTATATTACATAGCAAATATTACAAAATGATTTATTGATTCAATTAGACCAAACAAAACAAATTAAGAAAAAGTGCTGAATCTTTTAAGATGGACATCACCAAGAAATAGTTTCGCCACCGCCAAAACCACCGTTGCGGGTGTAATCGAGTGGTGACGCAATCTCATGGATGACGATGTATTTGGACACAAATATCTCTGGAGTTTTCAGTAAAATGCCGTCAAGCTCAAAGGGTGAAGTGTTTGTGATGATAACAGATGTTCCTGGGACTAGAGTTGGGAGACGGGAGTGCACTGCCTTGGAAAGCAAGTCGGTGAGGAGGAGTCTTTGTGGTACAATGTGGTAGGCTGCGATGATTTTGTATATAGGGGACCGTGAGGGTTCTTCGGATAATGGAAGAAAGAGAGTCATCGGAAGTTGCTCCTTATCTGGTCCGATAAAAGCCCCTGGCCAGTCTTCAAATATGTTGATCTTGGGCGATGGGTTGGGGGTGTTATAGGAGGGTTTAAGCTCGTTCCAAGATTCGTCCACATATTTCCTTCCATCTCTCTGAAAACCGTAGCGGGAGGAGACCATCGGGGATCTCTAAACGGAGAATAGTCTTTGTGGTACAATGTGATAGGCTGCGACAATTTTATATATTGGATTTCTGAAGAGCAATAAAACATATATAGCTGTTTATACAATTTAATTGTTATTTTTTAAGGTCCTAGGATCTCATACCTAAATCTAGATCTAGAATATTACTCAAGATCAATTAAGAGTATTGAATCTTTCGACCAATTAACCACTATAAAATGGTTACAATCACAAACATATCCAAATTGGAAATTTCAGTAAGTATTTATTTTCAAATTCAACTAAAGAGTGAACCGTAAAATTTTAAATATATATATAATCCTTTAGTTGAATTTCCAATGTAATAATTATTACATTGCAAATATTGCAAAATGATTTATTGATTTAACTTGGTTCAATTAGACCAATAAACAAAGATTTTGATATGTATAAATACCAATTAGACCAAAATAATCGTGTAAAGATTCTGTACAAATATATCTTGCAGAAAATTCTTGATTAATCAAATAATTAATATACTCCATAGACATTATTTGCACTTTACACGTGAAGATTATTTTCAAAACAGAAAAATCAAGCAAATTCATGAAATAAATCGTTTTGATTCAGTTGATTAACCAAATTACCGAGAACCTATAATGAACATATAATACTAACTTTGAAATGAGAAATTCTTTTTAGGTTAAGAAAACAGATCAATATCAACAATTTAACGAATAATATACATATAGATATAGTTCTGGTTTTAATATTAAAGCATATAGAATATTTACTTTAATATTAAAACCAGAACTATATCTATTTTATAGAATATTTCATGCCTACAAGTCTATAACAAGTAACATATTTACATAATTAATATATAGCTCGTTTAACACTAAGTGTATGCGTAAGTGTACATCCACATATTGTATCATAAAAATATTTAATTTTTGTGTCAAACGGTCAACAATAAAACTATTATTTTGATTTGATTCGAGGAATTTATGATACCAGAATACCACTTAGTGATATTTGAAGTAGTATATAAATTCATCGGCAATAGTATTATAGTAATATACTAAATTAAGATCCGTGCTAGAGCATGTATTGAAATTCATTTTATTTATATTGTATTTTTATATAAAATATAATTTATGTTATTATTTTTAAAAAGATTTTTGGATAAAACATTATGCAATAAAATCATATGCTAAATATGAAGACTCGAAAAAAACACCTATTTTGTAAGTTTTATATTGTTAATGATTCTAGATAATTACCCGTGCTATAACACTGATTAAGTTTTATTTCGTAATTTATCTTGTAACCCACTATTTAACTTGTAACCAATCAATCTATCAATTTCGTAATCTATCTTTGGTTAACGTTGTGGTCTATCGATAAAATCTGTGGAAAATAAATTTGTAATATTGTTTTTAAAGATCTTTGGAAATAACGTGATATAGGACTAAAATCTTCCAAAAATACAGTTTGGAATATCCATGATTTTATTTGTTACCATTAATATATCAATTATCAATTTAGAATATCCCTAATATTTAGGTGTAACCATTAATATTAATATATGGCTTAATCTATAATTTATCTATAACCTATTTGTAACTATTTATTAAAATTATAAAGTCTACAAAAATTATGTTGTGTACTTCCCTTTTATTAAAAAAGAGATTTGTAGACATTAAATTAATTTTTCAGTGACACTTATTATTACACCTAGATTTGACTTAGTGGGTACATAAAAGTAAAGGATTACTTAATGCATATTGGTTTAGTTTTTGAAAGGCAAAATAGATGAATTATTTCTATTTGCATTTTAGAAAAGTGAAAGCATCTTAAGAAACTAATTTATATATACATATGTTTGTAGCGCACAAATTCTCAATTAATGTGATTTCCTTCCATTCTCAATTCATTTTCATTGTATATGATAATATTATACTCTTGTCATGTTTTTTAATTAGTTTTTGTCATATTTATTATTATAGTTTTTTTTCCATATTACTTCAGAAATGGTAAGAGACAAGAACTAGAAACATAAAATGGGTTGGATAAGTAATCAAAGACGGCATGGTATAATTACTTTGTAACATGTTAACTTATTTTTTGAATTAACAAATTAACAGTTGATTTAGAGATCACTTTTGGGTTTGACAGATATTTGTTGGAGTATTGTAAGAGTAGAGTTCACAAACGGTTTTATTTAAGTAGAGTACTGACTATTCTGCTCAATTCTTAAATGGATTTTCTAAACATTGAGAAGAGAAAGAAATAAAACCCTTTAACATCTTATCTAAAAGTTCATTTTGTCCTCTTTCTATTTTTCCTTTATTATTTATTTTACGTAATCATACCATGTTCGTACATAAAGATTAAAATTTTATAGAATAGACAAGATTATATCAACAGTATTATTACTTAAATCTTTATAAGTTCCAACTAGACAAAAAAAAAAAAAAAAAAAGATAAGCACAAGAATAACTATTTTAACAAACAGCAACAAAGGAAAAATAAAAATTGTAATCGTCGCCTGCGAGATTCGAACTCTCGCGGGGAAACCCCATGTACTTAGCAGGCACACGCCTTAACCACTCGGCCAAAGCGACTTTGATGTCTCTTCGACAATTATAATATATTACTATACTTCTGAACTTTGATATTTGAACATAATGATATATTATCTCTATCCAATTATTATTATGAAGAAAGTAGGGAACTAGAAATATTCATTTTATAATAAGTGGCCAAGTTTATATTAAACTCCATCTTTACAAACGCATAAATATGTGTGTTTTTTTTAATTCCTTACAAAAAAACTTGTAAAAGCAATGAAAAATCATTTTGGTAGATGTGGAATAGTTATGGACTTGTTTCGACTTTTAAAGAACTTTGGGCCCATTGTTTTTTCCATTCATACATTGGTTGACATATACGTATTATTCATGCTCTCTCTCTTAAGGTCATAATCCGCAATTGAATAATACAGTACACATATTTAAACGTAATCCACACATATGTATTTTAAAAATAAATAAATCCATACAACTTTATAAAACAAATTAATGATAACTACATATGTATATATAATTATGTAATTAGTATATGGTGGTTATATAGTGAATGTAGCTAAAATAGGCACAAGATACACATGCGACTAAAATAAATAGAAACAAAATTATAATAATAGTAATATAAAAAAAAAACAAATTATGAAAGGAAAAGGAAATGGTCCGTACTAAACTACTCCAAGTCCCCTGAACCGAACCCGAAGAAGCCCCCAAATCGCTGCTGCTGCAAACTCTCCACGAGCCACGCCGCGGAGCTCTAGGACTAGGGTTTCTCTGATCGTCTCTCTTTTCCCTTATTTTTAATTGTTGTTCAGGTATCATCATCATCATCATCTTCTTAGCTGCTTCTTCTCTCTCTCTTGATTGTGATTGGAAATTAAAAACCTTTAATTTGAGCTGATTTGGCACTATTGCTTCATCTGAAAATCGCGTCTAGGGCTATTGATTTCAATCTTCTATAGAGTTTAGGTATATCTCTAAGTGATTTTCTTGATTAAGATTTCTGAATTTGTTTTGGTTTGGTTTTTTTTTTTGTTTCTGAAATTGGTGCTTCTTCTATATCTCGTTTTAGCTGACAGATCTTGCATAGATCTTATATACTATCTCTCCGGTTCTTCTGGGTTTTTTTAGTTTTTATTTTGTTTTAGCTGAGATAGGAGTGTGATGACTGATGAATGGTTTCTTTCCATTTTTAGTTTAGACTTCAAAATGGAAATAATTTTGAATCCTAAGTTTTAGAAATGGTTCTTTTTTTTTTTTTTGTTGTCACAGAACCACCACAACGTACTACTGTTAAGGAAGTGACAAGGAGGTTCTGAGAAATTGCTTGCTGGGACTGTTTTCTTTCAATGGTTTTGTTTCTAAGGTACATTTACGAGTCCCCCATGTTTCTCAGAGTAGCTTTGAGATATGTTAGTTATTGTTACTGTGTTGCTAGTTGAGTAGACCTAAAATATCACTTGTTTCTTTTTATAAAATCAGAATTGAGTTTACTTCCCACATCCATGTATGATTCTCGAAAGTTTCTAACTTTGAGTTCAGTTTTTGTATATAGAACACTCTGAGATATGTTAGGACTGAATTTGGCGAGAATGTGCCCGTTTGTTACTCTGTGTTGCTACTTGCTAGTTGAGTAGATGTGATTACCACCATAAAATCAGTACAAATTTACTTCCATAGCCATCTATGATTCTCAAAGTTGCTAACTTTAGTTCTTGTATTTAGAACCCGTTTGTTAGCTTTTGGCTAATGATTGTGCTTGTGATGTTTATTTCTTCAGATGATTATCAAGATTGTTGAGGATATCCTAAAGATCCATTGAGCTTCTCAGAGTTACTTTTAACGTTTGACAAAAAAAAAAAATGGAGGATGATAATGGGCTCGAGCTCAGCTTAGGTCTTTCTTGTGGAGGATCATCAGGAAAAGCTAAGGGTAACAACAATACTAATAATGCTGGAAGCTCCTCGGAGACTCACAGGGCAGAAGGAGGCGATCGAAGTGCTAAAGTGATTGATGACTTCAAGAACTTCCTCCATCCGACTTCTCAAAGACCAGCAGAACCGAGTTCTGGTTCTCAGAGAAGCGATTCGGGTCAACAGCCTCAACAGAATTTCT
>NC_025696.1:6249588-6257303 GCF_000633955.1 Camelina sativa
AGTGCTAAAGTGATTGATGACTTCAAGAACTTCCTCCATCCGACTTCTCAAAGACCAGCAGAACCGAGTTCTGGTTCTCAGAGAAGCGATTCGGGTCAACAGCCTCAGCAGAATTTCTTCAATGACCTCTCCAAAGCTCCTACCACTGACGCTGAAGCTTCCACGAAATCTTTGTGGGTGGATGACGAGACAAGGAAAGAAGCAGGAAACAAAAGAAAGTTTGGGTTCCCGACGATGAATGATGAAAAGAAGAAAGAGAAGGACTCGTCACATGTTGATTTGCATGAGAAGAAGACAAAAGCTTCCCATGTTTCAACCGCGACAGATGAAGGATCAACAGCTGAAAACGAAGATGTAGCAGAATCTGAAGTAGGTGGCGGTTCTTCTTCCAACCACGCAAAGGAAGTGGTACGTCCTCCTGCTGAGACAAACGTTGTGGACAACTTAATTGGTCAAAGGAGAAGCAGCCATGGCGGATCTGGCACCGAAGAGTTTACAATGCGCAGCATGAGTTACACCGTACCTTTCACGGTTCATCCTCAAAATGTCGTCACTAGTATGCCTTACTCTTTACCGGCAAAAGAGTCTGGACAACACGCAGCAGCCACAAGTGTATTGCAGCCTAATGCCAATGCTGGAAATATCCCAATTATGTTTGGATACTCACCGGTCCAGCTCCCTATGCTGGATAAGGATGGTTCAGGCGGGATTGTCGCACTCTCTCAATCCCCATTCGCCGGAAGAGGTCCATCAAGCTCGGGTGAGTAAACCTTATCCTTAAAAAGGGCACTAAATCCTTACTGCTTAAATAATAACTTTTTTTTTCTTTTGTCTCCCAAAAAGCTACTGCCAAAGGCGAAGGAAAACAGCCTGTAGCAGAAGAAGGTTCATCTGAGGATGCATCAGAACGGCCAACAGGAGATAACAACAACAACAACAATGCTGCTTTTTCTTTCGACTTTTCAGCCATAAAACCCGGGATGGCAGCGGATGTGAAGTTTGGANACAGAATTTCTTCAATGACCTCTCCAAAGCTCCTACCACTGACGCTGAAGCTTCCACGAAATCTTTGTGGGTGGATGACGAGACAAGGAAAGAAGCAGGAAACAAAAGAAAGTTTGGGTTCCCGGCGATGAATGATGAAAAGAAGAAAGAGAAGGACTCGTCACATGTTGATTTGCATGAGAAGAAGACAAAAGCTTCCCATGTTTCAACCGCGACAGATGAAGGATCAACAGCTGAAAACGAAGATGTAGCAGAATCTGAAGTAGGTGGCGGTTCTTCTTCCAACCACGCAAAGGAAGTGGTACGTCCTCCTGCTGAGACAAACGTTGTGGACAACTTAATTGGTCAAAGGAGAAGCAGCCATGGCGGATCTGGCACCGAAGAGTTTACAATGCGCAGCATGAGTTACACCGTACCTTTCACGGTTCATCCTCAAAATGTCGTCACTAGTATGCCTTACTCTTTACCGGCAAAAGAGTCTGGACAACACGCAGCAGCCACAAGTGTATTGCAGCCTAATGCCAATGCTGGAAATATCCCAATTATGTTTGGATACTCACCGGTCCAGCTCCCTATGCTGGATAAGGATGGTTCAGGCGGGATTGTCGCACTCTCTCAATCCCCATTCGCCGGAAGAGGTCCATCAAGCTCGGGTGAGTAAACCTTATCCTTAAAAAGGGCACTAAATCCTTACTGCTTAAATAATAACTTTTTTTTTCTTTTGTCTCCCAAAAAGCTACTGCCAAAGGCGAAGGAAAACAGCCTGTAGCAGAAGAAGGTTCATCTGAGGATGCATCAGAACGGCCAACAGGAGATAACAACAACAACAACAATGCTGCTTTTTCTTTCGACTTTTCAGCCATAAAACCCGGGATGGCAGCGGATGTGAAGTTTGGAGGATCTGGTGCACGTCCTAACCTACCGTGGGTTTCAACCACCGGTTCAGGCCCACACGGCAGGACAATCTCTGGGGTCACATACAGGTACAATGCAAACCAGATCAAAATCGTATGCGCTTGCCATGGCCTTCACATGTCGCCAGAGGAGTTTGTCCGGCACGCAAGCGAGGAGTATGTTAGCCCTGAATCATCCGTGGGAATGACTGCCGCGTCAGCTCACACCTGAAAAAAGATGTCTGAAATCTTGTAAACGTAACTACGTAAGGAAGGGTTTGTAATGAGTAATCTTTTTGGAATATACACTTATTTATGCTTACTCTCAAGCCAAAATTTTTATTGGGGCTTTCTGCTTATGTTGTTGTATTCTTTCTTTGTTCTTCTTCATCTCAACATTGTGTAAGCCTCTTCCTTTTTGTTTTTTGGTTTAAAGGAAATTATATATATCCACAACATTATCGTTATGATTTATTCTTTTTGAAGATTAATATTTTGTCACTTTTAGTTAATAAAGTGATCATGTTGCGGTTAAATTATAAACCCGAAATACTAATTAGTTTATTCATTTAATCAAATCTAAGATTATTGGTTTGTGAAAATAATTGAAAGACTAAAATAGTAAAGCATGAAAGCCATCACTCAATCATGAAAAATGCAACTTTGACTTTTCTTTTTCCCCCCATGGCGATTTCGTGCAGCTGATGGTTGACTTTTCTCTTGTTCATCCGAGCGAATACAGCAATTATATTCATACTTCATTACCATTTTAATCTATCACAATTCATTAAACATTTATACTGGTTGTCACTAGTTAGTAGAATAATTCCCATCACGAAACCATACTAAGGGAGTTGCATGACTTCTATTAGTTTTTTGAAGAAACAATGTATATAGTGCTTCTTGTTCTTGGACCATGGTTGAATGATTCTGCAACAACTAAGATGAAGAGATTTTTTTCTTCTTTCTAAATCGTATAACAAAAATACAATGAACCGAATTGAAAAGAGATTTGGTTTTATTTTGTACCTCTTTAGATTTGGTAGACCAAAAAAATACTAGTCCAAATGTGTGATGCAAGGTTTCAAATTTGTATTTAATGAATGAACAAATACGTCCCAATCAGTATACAAATAAAATATACCCCAAAATATCATCAAAATGAGGTATGAGAATAACAGCCCACCGAATGATAAAATTGTTTTAAATTAAAAAGACAATAATAAACTAAAAATAAAAAAAGCAAATAGCATACAAAAATGTTGTCACGTTAGTGACGTAATTATATTTATTTATATCCAAAGAGGAAAATTATAAATCATTATCTCTCACATAATCTCCATTTTTCATAAATATTTCAAACCCCACAAAAAAAAATCAAGAAACAAAAGTTTCTCACGTATCGAAAGATCTTCTTCTTTCATCTCCCTCCGATGTATCAAATCTTCTTCTTCTTTCTTCCACTCCTCCATAGTTATCACTATGTCTCTGCTCAGCCTCCTCCTCCGTTCAGAAACGGAGACCTCGTCGCCAATTTCGAACCGAGTTTAGCAGTCGTCACCGGAGTTCTCGCCATCATGTTCGCACTCACTTTCGTCCTCCTCGTTTACGCTAAGTGCTGCCACATAGATCTACGGTCAGGTTCCGACGACAGAAGAAGACACAATCGTCGGCTTCGTCAAGGAATATTCTTTAACCGGTCAACGGCCTCATCGGATCGATTCTCCGGTTTAGACAAAACAGCGATCGAGTCTCTTCCTCTGTTTAGGTTCTCTGCTTTGAAAGGATCAAAACAAGGGCTTGAGTGTTCTGTTTGTTTGTCTAAATTCGAAAGTGTTGAGATTCTTAGATTGTTGCCTAAATGTAGACACGCTTTCCACATCGGTTGTATCGATCAGTGGCTTGAGCAGCACGCGACGTGTCCTCTCTGCAGAGATAAAGTCTCAATGGAAGAAGATCCCTCTGTTTTCAATTACGGAAACAGTTTCAGGTTCTTGAATCAGTCTGAGATTAGAGAAGATTCGAGCTTGGAGCTTTACATCGAGAGAGAAGAAGAAGAAGAAGAGAGAAGACAAAGAGAAGAACTTGGTGGGTCGTCGAGATTTAGCATAGGAGGGAGTTTTCAGAAGATTCTGAAGTTAGGTAATAAAGAGAAAACGTTACTTGATCAACAAGTGAATGATAAAGATGATAAGAAGCTGATGCATAAGTTCAATCATAGGATCGTTGTTTCTGATGTTGTGTTTAAGAATCGTTGGAGCAACGTGAGTTCATCGGATTTGATGTTTTTGAACTCAGAGATGGTTAATTCGATTTCTAGCGAGAGATTCTCGTCCATGGATCGAGTGAAGAGGAAAGGAGATGAAGAGGATCAGCTAGGTATCTTGGGCATCAAGGAAGAGATGGAAGCGAAGAGAATGTTGGAGAACAAGCTCACTTCGATGAAAACTATGTTATTGTCGGAAAAGGGAGACTCTAGTTCGAAATCTAGAAGCGTTATGATTGAACCAGGAAGAAGATCAGTGTCTGAGATCACTGCGGTTCCTAGACATAGTATTGCGGTTCACGGAGAATGCAGCGGTTCAACCGCAGCCACTGCGTCTTCCTTACAAACCGGAGGGAATGATACGGAGGAGAGAAGACGGCGTTTGTGGCTACCGATCGCTAGAAGAACAGCTCAATGGTTTGCTAACAGAGAAAAAAGACATCAAACTAACACAACATACCAACACTTTGATGTATAGTTTAGTTTCTTTATCTTTCTTCAAGAATTGCAATTCTTTGTCAGATTCAAATTTTTCTTTAGCTTTTTTTATTTTTTGTCATTGACCCGAAAATTCGAGATTATGTTTAGAGAATTCTAATAAAGTTATACTCCATGTTAGTTAGAGCAAAAGAAGATGGTTTGTGTAAGTAAATTATAAGATGGATTTTATAAATAAACAAAGCTTTGACTCTCATAATATATCAATTGGTTGAATTATTGCAGGATTTTATTTTAAAAAGAGAACAATAATTGTTTTCAATAAGTAGAACATGTCAGCTTACCTGGTTACAGAAGCAACCACACCCATTTTCAGAATAAAATGAACTACCCCTTGGTTTTGTCTCTAGATAGTTGTATTATTTGGTTTTGGACTAACATTACTAAAACATGTATATGATTACAAAAATACATATTAGTAGTTGGTCAACTAACTACTAACTATGTTATTTTAATTTTCATAACAAACTTAACTATATATACAAATTTATTCATTAATAAACATCTCAATTTGAAAGGAAGAAAAAACAAGTGCAAGAAAACTGAATCCAGGTTTTATATAAGCAAAATTACTTTGTAGTAGCTTACTTGAAAGTGATTATGAAAGCTAATCCCATTTTTAAAGCACTTTTCCTTTTAATTATTTAGTTCATTTTTTCCCTTACCAGTTACAGATTTATATCCACCAATCATATTATAAACACAGATATTTATCATAATTGATGTGGGAATCTGACTCCTCTGAAATTTTCTTTTAATGATACTTATATGCCACTAAACTTAAATTATATGTATATTTTGTCATGCATAGAAGCACATACACTATGCTATCATACATAATACAATAGGTAAATGAGGCCAAAGATTGTTGTTATGTAAAAAGGAAGTCATTGCATCATACATATCATATGGTCCAACTTATGACGTTTATGAATGGACACGCAATTCTAGTGTAAAGTTATTTAATCGAACCTAACGAAACTATTTTATACTTTTTTACAAGGGGTGTATTAGGTTTGCGACCCTCTCTTTTGTATTGTACTAGTGTGCTATCTCCCGTTAGAGTTGGTATCTGCTCGAATTTTAGTAAAATACATATAATTTTGAGGATACATAAAAACATTAGGAATATTTTAAAACAAACTTGCTTTTAGTTACACAATTGGATCTTCCCCCTATGCCATAAGATATTGTTTCATCACAGCAGTATATAACAAAACACCTGATGACAAAAAAAAAAAAAAAAAAAAAAAAAAAAAAAAAAAAANATGCTTTGGGTGATGATGATTTCCTGATAGAGGGCAACAAATCGAGCTGTCTCATACCGCAGACACATCGACCTTTTGACTGGCTCCATGAGCTTCTCCCACACATTTGTTCTTTTCCAGATTAATAATTGCTCAGTCATTATCTCTGAGTTATTAACAATATTTAAACCCCATGTTGACTCTCAAAATCTATACATAATGAAAATAACAAGAATCAAACATGGGCGGCTGTGAAAGAAACCTGTGCACAACTGCTAAGCCTTTGAAGACATCTCAGCTCAAGCTTGTCTCTGGAATTTTCTGCAAAGAACGATTTTATCCATTAACAAATGTATACATATATCAAGCTGCAGCACAAAGTCATTAAATCACATAGCACAGAGTATCTAAAAAAAATGATATATATGGATCACATAACAAGATTACACATCCGGTGCAAGAATTATACAAAAGGTTGGGGAAAATCTTGAATGAAAAGCAAACATACACTTCATGCCTTGTGTGTATAACACAAATGCTTCAGCGAACGCCTTCTTGTCCACAAAGTTCAGGGAATATACATACAAAGCATTTGTTTTTCTTCCAGCCAAAGGTGGAGATACAAAGGTGTTAGTGACACCAACTTCTGATTTCTGCTGTAGTTGCAGAGGTGCGATAAGGGTGTGACTCAAATTCATAGTGCTTAATCTCAACTCACCATTTCAGAATAAAGCTACATTTTTCTTTGCATCATTTCTCTGGAGACATGAAAGCGGAAGTCCAGCCGCCTGTTCTATTCCCACTTCCATACCCAGAATTTGAAGTTTCAGGTCCGACATTTCTTTTTGAGGTACCGGCAGGAGCTAATGAAGTGGATGGCATGTTCATCTGCAATGGGTTATCAGCAAGATAATAGTCATATCTCAAAGATCAATATCAAGTTTGCATAGTCTAATTAACTGACAGCCAAAACGGTTTAAAGCTTTTTTTAGGGATTTATGAAGGGTTCTGAGAGCAACACAATTGCAGGTAAGACATGCTGACACAAGCGAAGAGTTGCAGAACAAAACAGTTATTTGGAAATGCATACATTCTTGTGGACGGGGTGATCAAAACCCACATTCCTCCCTGTAGCAGTATTATTATTTATCTGGGGGCTTGGACCAATGGCATTAGTCGATCTGACACGTTCAGAGGCCTCGGCTTCATAAGAAATATTTGGTCCTCCTGCCAAAACAGAGCATCAAGAAAACAGAAATTTCAAAATAAACGATTGTAACAACAAACCTAACAACCGATTAGCTGGAGCTTACCCCGATGGTTGGTTGTGTCCACTGCCATTGCACGAGCGCTGCTAGAACCAGGAACTGCCTGCAGTACAAAATGATATATATATTTGTTAGAAAACAACACGAAAGGTGACAGCAGGAAACTCATCATTAAGCAACATTCTTTTCACGAGATAGAAAAGCTGATAATCTATACCTGAGACTGATTTCTAGATTTCTGTGCTTGTTGATACTTTATTATAGTCCAGTCAAATATATAGTCGAATTCATATCCTGCAAAGAAAACGTTTAACAGAGTAAGGTAGGAAAATTGATTGCAGTGAAACCCATCAGCTGAGGGAATTAAAAAGAGGATGAAGATATTTCTTTTCCAAAGTACCTTCTCGCGAAAACAAGTCACGAAAGAGCCGCTTCAAGAACCCATAATCAGGGCGCTGATCAAATGTCAGTGTGTGGCAGTAATGAAAATATGAAGCAAACTCCACAGGGTGACCTTTGCATAAAACCTGCAACGGAT
>NC_025696.1:6258413-6259935 GCF_000633955.1 Camelina sativa
TGTTAGCTAGTTTCTTGCAAGTCAAAAAGCCAACACACACCTTCCTCTTAGGAAATACAGAAGCACATATCCCAACGATTCTAGGTCATCCCGTCGACTTTGCTCTGTGAAAGAGAAACAAACATATAAATGAGAAAACGCGATTTACTTTACATTAAAGAGAAAAAATGGCAGCATCCCTTACCAATTCCAAGATGTGTATTGCAACTAGCATATCGTGCAGTTCCTGTTAAGTTCTTGTTTTCCCTGAATATAGCCGAATAAAGGCAATAAGTTGTATGATCTCACTGTAAAACTTAAAACAGATGGAACAAAAGATAGAAACCAAAACCAATATCATGACACATGGCCACAAATACCTGTAAGGGATGTGGCGGTTGGTGTTGGCATCACGATATCTTTTGGCAAGTCCAAAGTCAATTAGATAAACCTAAAAAAAAAACAGAAACTTATCAATCATACCATCCCCTTTTTTTATATCATTACAACGAAGACAAGAAACTTCAGAAGTATACCTGATTCGCTTTCCGGCCAAGTCCCATTAGAAAGTTATCGGGTTTTATATCTCTATGTAGATATCCTTTGGAGTGGACATATTCTATTCTCGTTAGCTGTAAACAGAAGGATTAGTTAGTCAACAGAAATGATTTGTAGTACGTACAAGACTTGACCCTTAGCAAAAAATCAAAATCCATACCATTTGATCAGCCAACAACAAAACCGTCTTTGGTGAGAACTTCCTCCCACAATACACGAAGAGATCTTCGAGACTTGGCCCTAACAAATCCATCACTAATGCATTCTCTGTTCCATCCACTCCAAACCATTTTATGCGCGGGATCCCACCTGCAAACCTCAAAAATTAGCTTATACTGGTCCAGAAAACGCAACCAAACAACAACTACAGAATAAGAAAAAGATAGGAAACAGGAAGCGTACTTCCTCCTTCAAGGATTCTGTAAAGCTTAGCTTCATAGAGAAGTTGAGGATGCTTTGTTTTACTGTTCTCCTGCAAATACAAAATTAAGGAGACAGTTGTTAGCTGAAAGTAGCTCAAAGCTTGCTTCACTGATCAATTCAGCGAATACAAATTCAGAAAATATCAATTCAGAGAATCTCAATTCAAAACAGAGCAGATCTCAAATTCAAATCTCGAGAAAAGGATTCGTCTCGAAGCTATCGAACTGAGAAACTTACGATCTTAACAGCAACGATCTCGAAAGTATCGACGTGCGTAGCTGCGAAAAAAACAAAAACAATCAGAAGACGCGTTAATTTGTTTTTCGAATCAAAGAGGAAGGAGAGAACTCGAGAAACAAAAGGAAACGAAGAGAGAACACAAACGCACCAAGAAAAATCTCGCCGAAAGAACCACCGCCGATCTTTCTTCCGAGCTTATACTTGCCGCCGATGATACGTTCCATGGCAAAGCTTTTGGATTCAAAACCGAATCTGGATCATGCGCAGAAGATAGAGAGATAAGGGTTTTTTTCTTTTTCTTTTAGGGTTGTTTTTATTAAAT
>NC_025696.1:6260274-6283810 GCF_000633955.1 Camelina sativa
AGGTATATTTTTTTTTTTTTTTTTGTTTGACGCCGGTGACTTACTGACATGGACCCGGGGGCCGGGGGGGGGCGGGGGCTTGAGCCGTCTTTAAAAAAAACAATTCTGTACACCTAACCACTGCACCATTATGGGTCCGCCAATCTTACCATATCAAACCGGAGAGTGTTATCGTAATTTCATATTGCCACAATGGTACGTTATTTGGTTTTCCTTTATGCAAAAGGTTCCAAAATCTTAGCTAGCCAAAAAAAAAAAAATCAAATCCACAAGTTCTACCAAATCGTTAATTTCTAGGTGTGGCAGACACACACAAATAGATTTTTTTTTTTTTTTTTTCATTCCACAAAATCGAATAAAAAAAGTCAGACACACATAATCCCATACAATAGATTGAAATAATTCAAAGAAACAAAAAAGAAAGAATAGTTGATTCTCCGAGCAACATTCAGGAAGCAAACATCTTTAAACCTGTTGGACTATTGGCATTTGGCAATAACCACATAAGCAACCAACACTTCTCGCTAGCAGCGACCTAAACCAGTCCCTGTCACAAGCAAGCTATTCTTGACTTAAGCCTTTAAAGACACCTCTGCTCAATCTTGGATCTTGATTTTTCTGCAAAGAATGTTGTTGATCAAGCTACAAACCAGGTTATGCCCCTTCAGATCTACACATTAGTATGAACAGAGCAAGTTAAAACAAAATTTATAAGAATGAATCACAAGAAACCAAATTACACGTCCGGTTGCAAGATTTTATACAAAGGTGAAGTCTGTTATTTGGGAAAATCTCGAAAGGAATTAGTTAACATACCTTTCATGCCTTTGTGTGAAATAGTAAGCCTGTTCATGGAAAAGCTCCATTCAGATCATCAACCTCGTCTAGAAGAGCTTCACCACTGCAGAAATCTCAGTAAAGTGCCCAAAAGGCACGTAATCTTTTTGCTCATCAGATCAGAAGAAAGAAAAACTACAATATATCTATATGTAAATATCCTTTGGAATGTACATATTCTACTCTTGTCAGCTAGAAGCACATCAGATGATCAATGTATTAGTAGTCAAGAGAACTGATAGCTAGTACTAGTATCACACAATTAATGTCCCCAGTTCAAACTCATGTCATACATCTCAAAACCGTCTTTGGTGAGAACTTCCTCCCACAATACACGAATAGATCTTCGAGACTTGGCCCTTACAAATCCATCACTAAAGCATTCTCTGTTCCATCCACTCCAAACCATCTTATGCCAACTGCAGACCACCGCTAACACATAACACAAAATTAGCATTGTACTGAATAATCAATCCCTCCAACAACTGCAGAATAAGAAAAGATAAAGACTCAGAATCATACGTAGAATTAGCTAGTTCGCCCTAGCCGATATCCTCTCTGGCACAACCACCAAGGATGCTTCCCCCGGCAGCATCAAGACCGATCGGCGCCGCTGGGCTCTGGATCTGTTACCTTCGTTCTTTCCTCTCTCCGCTCATCTCTCTTTTGTTTCTTATTTTCTCCACCGGAGGCCCTTTGAGATTTCAGATCTCGACCCCGGCAGTGCGTAAGCTTCAGTTCGTTCCCCTCTTCTCTCCACCTCCGTCCATCCCTCTCGGTGAGCTTGATTCTCTGATCTTGCAACCGCCTCCACAAACCCTTGACCGCCCTAGTAATGTTGATTTCTACTCCTCGATCTGGCATTTCCCACAATCAACGACAACATCTCTCCGCTCCTCGGATTCACATCCACTCTCCAAGTGTTTTACTTGGCTGCAGATGGACGGGAGCTCTGTTTTGATGCGGGAGCCACGAAAGATCTTGATGGAGAATTCAACAAACCCGGCGTTCTCCTTTTCCCCGACGATACCTCCCTGGCCCAGGTCTGCTCTCCACTCATATCTTAGCTGCCTGGTAGATAGTTTACCTTGGTTAAACTATGTCGTAACCCTGAACTGGTACCTGTAAAAACGAAGATGCAGCCAATATTGAAAAGAACTTCTTCTCTTATTAAGAATCACTTAAACAATCTTACAAGATATGTTTAATCAGATTTACACACAGTCAACATGACTTGTCACTGACCAATTCTTAATCTAACCAAAATCCCTAAGAACCCTAAAAGCCTATTCGCTTAGTTCTGAAAATTCTTTTTTTTTTTACGGCCAAACAACATGTTTGTCCAATAATACAATATATAGGATACCTCCTATGACCTACTTTCCTATTAAAGGATAAGTCCAAATCTTCTTAATAGATATGATAATAACTTCTTTTCTAAAAACACACTCACGTCACTCAATCTCCGTTACGGTTTCTACGTGTGAACCTCTTTTCCAGAGTCCTACAGACCAGCCTTGTAACCACCAAAGTCTTCATGCTTTCATTCTCCCCCTGTTTATCTGAATGTGACAACTCAAGCTCCAGATGTGAATAGTACTAGAATCTTTCAAAACCATAAGCCTCAGCCACAGTCAGCTATGACATCACCATCTCATCATACTCCCCCAGCGTGAGTGCACATTCATATAAAAACAAGGATGAAGACATATAAGCAGGGAGACACAACAAGCTTCCTATCATGCCTTGTACCAAAAATAATCTTCAAGAGCTGTTATACTATCCTTAGGTTCAACCTTTGAAACATAACAATGTTGCAACACTTCTTGACAATGAGAGGTTTGCTCAACAACCGCAACTGCAGCAGAGTGATTCTTATGACTTTGAAACTGTTTAGATATAGCTAAGACTCATGACAATTCATCATTCCAATCAGCACTACTGGATCTGATTGATTCGTTGTGACGTTTTCTTGTACAGGTGGTTCTGCAACATGCTTCTGTAGAACCTCAGGTTCAACTCCAACATCTTCTTCAGTGATTATCTTTGAGAGATTGCAGCATAGGTTGATTTCCTCAGACTCTTTGCAACCTTGATCATACTTTGTCTCATCATTCTCGAAATTTTTATTGTACAAATCCGTTTTAGCCACCCAGACTCTAGAAAAATGAAAGGGATCAATAAAACACTTTCTTGCCATCCAAAGCTCCTTGATCTTGTTCTTAAACTTGTAACAGAAAGATCTCACATGACCACTTTTACCACAATGAAAGCATTCATAAACCCTTCGTCCTCGCTTGGATTTAGTCCAACATTTTCGCTCACGAGAAGATATATGTTGATGTCGTGTGTTCTGGGTTGGTGCTACAGAGACCTTCTGTTGTACCACTTTTTCCAGAATACTTGACTCAGCTTCATGATTTACATTGCTCTTAACGAAACTTACTGATTTATCACGAGACAACAGCTCAATAGTCTCCTCTTTATGATAACCCAGACCTTGATGTTGAGATCCTACAATTCCCATAGATAGTATCTCATCAAGCTTCTTGCCACCATTATTCAACATCCTAATCTTCTTGTGATTCTCATTCAGCTCCCTTTCAAGGCTTGTTGATCTTTCCTTCTCCAAACCATAGAGTTCTTGAAGATTTCTCAACTTTCTCTCAAGCGACTCCTTTTCAGCAGGAAGTAGCTCCTTACAAGTTGTAACTTCAGACTTACATTCTTCTTCTAGCATATTGACCTTGGCTTCCAATTTTAGTTTTTCCTTGACAAGTAACAGCTTTTCATTACACAACTGAACCCAATTGTCATACAAAATACAATAGCTCTCTTTTGAAATTGACTCTTCATCATCATCATCTGAGCTTTCATCAGCTATACCATCACTTTTAGCACTGTATGCAAAAAGATTCAACATTCGTCCTTCTTCTTCATCTGCATCACTCTATGATTCTGAATCACTAAAGCTAACATATGCCTTATTATTTCCTTTCACCATGTTTGGGCATTCAAATTTTAAATGTCCAATCCCTCTACATTCAAAGCACTTCATCTCCTTGCGCTTAACCATTGGACACTCAAGTTTGTAATGACCAAAACCACCACATTCAAGACATTGAATCTCTTTTCTCCGATCAGCTTTTTCTTTCTCAGATATATTTGGCCTAGAACAAGACCTCTCTGTAGCACTTTGATTCCAGCGAGCTAACCCTCGTCCATGTCCTTTTTCAACACGCTTGAGAGCTTTTCCAAAGTTTCTTGCCATCAAGGACATGTTATCTTTTATCTCTTGCAACTGATCACTCATGTCATCTGCCTTGAATGCAATTCCTTTATCATGAATTCTCAGTTCTTCAGCAACTTCCATCTCCTCTTATTTTAGCATACCAACAAGATCTTCAAACTTCAAGGTGTCTGTGTTGCCAGATACCCTCATAACTGCTTTATGAGCTGCATACTTAGAAGGTAGACATCTAATTAATTTTTTAACCAGTTTGGTATTCTTATAGATCTTACCAAGATTCTTTGCTTCATTAGCAATAACACTCAATTTTGCACTAAACTGTGAAATTGACTCTTCTGGATCCATCCTTAAGACTTCAAATTGAGATGCAAGTTGGTCTAATCTTGTTCTTTTGACACTTGAGTTTCCTTCATGAGTCTTCTGCAGAATGTCCCAAGCATCTTTAGCTGATTCACAACCTTGAACAAGCTTAAACTCATCATCATCAATAGCTCCAAAGATAGCATTAAGAGCCCTAGCATTGTATTTAGACAAGTTCTTTTCTTCCACTGTCCAGCGTGCCTTAGGTTTAGTGATATTATCACCAGCTTCGGTTTTCTCATATGGAGGCTCCCAGCCTTCTTCAACAGCCATCCAAGCATCCTCACCTAGATTACGGATCAACTGAACCATGCGGACCTTCCAATGACCATAGCTTTGTTCATCCAAGATCACAGCCTTTTGAAGCATCATCAACTCATTACCCGACTGCATCATTATCCTAAGATTTCAACCTGTAGCGAGTATAGAGCTCTCGTCGGTTGACCGCTCTGATACCAATTGTAAAAACGAAGATGCAGCCAATATTGAAAAGAACTTCTTCTCTTATTAAGAATCACTTAAACAATCTTACAAGATATGTTTAATCAGATTTACACACAGTCAACATGACTTGTCACTGACCAATTCTTAATCTAACCAAAATCCCTAAGAACCCTAAAAGCTTATTCGCTTAGTTCTGAAAATTCTTTTTTTTTTACGGCCAAACAACATGTTTGTCCAATAATATAATATATAGGAGACCTCTTATGACCTACTTTCCTATTAAAGGGTAAGTCCAAATCTTCTTAATAGATATGATAATAACTTCTTCTTTAATTAAAGAGTCTCTAAAAACACACTCACGTCACTCAATCTCCGTTACGGTTTCTACATGTGAACCTCTTTTCCAGAGTCCTACAGACCAGCCTTGTAGCAACCAAAGTCTTCATGCTTTCAGTACCTAGTCCGACCCGATTTAGATAATGTTACATCAAGCATAAACCTGTTAGCACCGATGTTGTCTGTTTGGTCAAGTCGAGTATTTCTCGAGAACAGATCACTGGTTCCCTCTAGGTTGTTTGATAATCTCTTGTGTCGACACCAGTATGTATCCGGTTTTGAGCTGAACTCTAATCCTTCCCACCCTAAGCAACTTTTGTTTAGTTTAACGGTCCCTTTAGCCCGAAGACTGCTTCTGAACCTTAAATCAATATTGTTGCTAGAACGGCATAGGATTTCTTTGCAAACCTTGTTAGTTGGATACCCTAGGGACGCTTTCATATATGAAGGCAAATTGGTGCAGGCTGGCATTATGATCCCATCTCTTTGGAGTAGGGATTACCGGTGCTCCACCATTGTCCTGTTCATACCTTACCAAACCTTCAAGATCCTTAAACCGTATCTCTGCTACTTTTTGAAGTCCCTGCATAAAACCTTAAAGGTTAGTGGCATTATGACCCTCACTCAAGAGAGTAGTGGTTACCGCAACCCTCTTAAGGCCTACCCTATCAACTTTGGACCATCAACTACCGTTGTAGTAACCGGTCATCAGAGCAACAACGCCCATGCTAGAACCTTTGGCAACGTAGCTTTGTCATTCTCATCTCCGCCAAGTCTTCGAAGATTCAAGACAGCGGCTTTATACTCCTTTGACCTGCTCATGGAGTCTGCATCGGTTTGCTTTGATCTTACAAGTTCCACACTGCTCCATAGCATGTGGCTCATAGCTCTCAAGCTCTTTACATCGACTGCTATTACCTATCTTTGTACTTTTATTGCTTTATGTTTAATGTATCCCAAACAATCTATGCCCTGTATGTTATGTTCTATCTAATAGAATGATAACACCTCTTTGATCAAAAAAAAAAAAAAGACTCAGAATCATACTCCCTCCTTCAAGAATGATTTGGATTAAAAGCACCATCTTAGGGAGCTTAAAGCTTGCCTCACTGATCAATTTAAAGTTAAATTAATGCAAAGACACTGAGGGCAGAATGATCCAATCTTCAATTTCAACCCTAGTCTAGGAGGATGGTGAAACCAAAACTGAAAATTCAAATTGAATGTAAATGCAGCTTAATGCTTAACAATTGGGGGAAAAAAAAGCTCACTTTTATTCTCCAATGGATGATTGCATAAGGCCATGCCTGATGATGACTGGTCAATAGACCCATAAGAAAGATTTACTTGAGAAGCTCTGTTCTAGTATTGAAACTACTACTAGTTTCAAACCCTTTAAACACTACATCACTGTTAAGTCGGCAAAACCTAGTTAATACAATTGGAATAGCTGTTTCTCTCACCGGCGGCGTTCAATGAGACATGGAAGCAAAGGGTCGTCTCTCATCTTTTCATCATATCAGCCTTACTAGATTATATAATGCAATCTCTTCTTCAAAATCAAATGAGAGAAGAAAAGAAGACGAAAACAAAATTTATATTGCTAATATCGAAGGAGGAGGGTAGCTACTATTTTATTTTTTTTCAGCCAATCACGAGGCTTTATTTCTTACCCACGCGCACAAAACGCGAGTTGCGCGAGTGTAGCCAATTCCTGTGGGTTCTAACCTACCAAAATCATGCCTATTTTATTCGACGCACTTTTTTCTGAAATTTGCGGTCGCCTGACTTTTTTTTTTTTGGTTTCTTCATTCCAAAACCAATGTAAACCGAACCAAAATCAATTGTAATTTCTAAACCATTAAAACCAAACCGAAATCAATTGTAATGAAGTTTGTTTGACAAAATCTACTTGACCAACCCCGTATATACTATTTTTAAAACACAAAATATTTATTATTTTTTCTACTTGACAAAATCTACTTGGCTTCATCATGTTACGGCATAGCTTTTAAAACACGAAATATTTATTATTTTTTCTAATTTTCAACCAAAAATAGATTTTTTACTATTTTCGCCAACATGAAATTTTTTTTTTTTTATAGATAGTATAATGTATGTGAAAATAAGTCTGTTTATATATAATTTTTTTTACTTCAGTAAATTTCTCCGAAATGGATAAATTAGGGCCATGAATGTTTGGATTTTTTTTAGCTTTTATTTTTTTGCATAAAAAGAAAAATACTTCTCCTTGTTTATTAAGATTGCACAAATTCAAGTTATAGATGAATCACACATGAAAGACAGAGAGATTTGGAAGAATGAATTATTTTAAAAAAAAACAAAAAACAAAAAACAAAAAATGGAACTTTCATTATATTAAAACTGCCTCTTGGAGCATTCCGGAGGCATAACACCTTTAAACCTGTTAGTGTCTTTGCAATAATCATAGATCATAAACCCATCTCTTATCTTTTGCATCCTCGTCAGCTGCGATGGAGTTAGTTGGCTAAACGATGGTGATGTCCACCAGTTAGACCGTACAGTTTTGTCTGCGCATTGCTTGATGCTGACCGGTCCCTGCCACAAGCATGCTCTTGCCTTGTACCTACGACCCTCGGCCACGAATGGTGCTAGTGTCCAGTTAGTCTTCACTCGTCCTCCTTGTGTTGCCCAATCGTCTGCGTTCCATAGACTCGCAAACACTTTCATTCCTTGCTTGTTTGGGTATGCGATTCCTTCTTTCTCGTAGTTCCTAAATACTCTGATCGGAGTTCCATCCACGAACCACCTATATATAATAAAGTTGTGTGGCATGGCTTATTTTATAGAAGAAAAAAAAATCATGAAAAGAATATGCAAACAAACGATGTTAAACATATCAAGTTCATTTTAGTTAGGTTTTATATATACGTATCAGTACATGCAAAATATGCAATCGTTTGAGATTCTCAAAAACCATAAGGCTATGATCAAAATGATTCCAAAAATTATCAAGTGTGTGTACTTTAATGTTGCTTTACATTAAGAAATTTAATCAACTAGTACTAGTTATGTTTTTTTGGGTGGGTATAATTCGTTGATATATAGAAACCATTTATTTTTTTGGTAAAAGAGACAAAAGAAAGATTTAAGAGTTTTGTAAGACTTAAGAAAACGCCCTAATATCTAATTACTTACACAACTTCGGATGGGTTCCAATGGATGGTATAGTTGTGGAAACCAGTGGTTGGATTGAACCAGGGCCGGAACTGTTGCTCGCGGTTTCCTTGCCCTTGAGCAAATATGTTGGTGTGGATTGTGTAAGGCTGACCAGTCGCATTCCCAAGGAACTCGAAGTCTATCTCATCGTGTGCACTTCCCGTAGATGATAACTAAAGAAAATTAATCCATCATTAAATCACAAAAACACTAATAATTTTTCGTATATCTATAAAGTTTAAGATATTAGTAGTATTATTTATTTACGTAATAAGCTGCAACGGTTCCAGCAGAATTTCCTGGCACAAGTTTGATGAGCATTTCTACGCTTCCAAACAAATGAGCCACCTTTGATCGAATAGCAGATCCTGCACACTCACACATACAAAACAGTTTTAGCGTTTATCTATCACGTTTCTCATGAACTATATAGATTTAAATATATTTTTTTTTTTTTGTTAAAAGGTATTCAATTATTTAGATTTAAATATATTGATTTTGAAGTTACATATATACCTGCAGATTTGTCTAGGACAAGACGAAGGTTGTCACCAGTCATACCAATATGATCTTTACCCCATGTAACGATCATATTCTTCTTGAAGTCTGCCTCGACAAATGTGCGATCAAGAGTGGCTAACGCGGCCACCAGAATGAACATTAACGTCTTCGCTCGGAGACCTGCCATTTTACGAATTTGATTGTTGTTTCAAATATTTTGGATTTGGGACTCCGTTCGATCACCATTTTGGTTATGAAGAGGGCTTTATTTATATATACCGAATTCGAAGAAAAACGAATTTTTGACGTAGTCTAAAAAAGTAAATTATGTTGACAATGACGTGCACCTAATAAACTGTGTATGCATGAACTACACAACATAACAATTAGACCACTACATAAATAAAATGCTATGTTGGAAAGGTACTATGAATATGTATTTATCTCAATTTTTAATTACCAACATGTGGATCTTCTATAATGAAATATTGAAAAGAGAAAAATGAAGTTTGACATTTGTTAGCTGGCTCACGCGGTTGTGGTAGAAGCAGAGGAATATAGTAATATACGTGAGGAAGACTATATACACTATGACCTTGCCATTAACTTCTCTAATTCCGATCCATTCTCTATATTTTTCATGCCATATCAAACAAAATTAAAATCTGAATTACAATCATATAGTATATTGTTTTGGGTCAAAGCCGATCTATTTTAGTCCCTATAATCTCATTTTGTAATCAGGTTTGATATAAGAGCTCGAGATTCTTCTCTTCGTTTCATTGGACTTTAAATCATTCTTTTGTTTGTTTGGTTGCCTACTTTTGTCAAACAAGCAATATGCGAGTGATCTTAGGTTACTTTTCTATGGCATTTTTTATATATACATATAAATTATGATCTATATATCGAAGATAAAAAAAAAAACACATGTTACTTGAAAAAAAAGTGCTGTTTTATAAAATAGAGAAATCGAAGGTTATAATAAGCGTAACTGTTTTTTTTTTTTTTTTTACAAATAAAGAAATCTATAAAATTATTTATTTATATAAAACTTATGATCATTTAAGAAAATGCTCAATTAGGATTATTTATATCACTTGTTCTTCTTTTTTTGGGGGCAAATATCACTTGTTCATGACTAGTTTGTTTTGGGCATCAAACAAAAAGTCCAAAGCCCTTTCGGAAAACATAGGATTAATTTAGCTATTAAGCATTGTGCGTCCAAATTATCAGACAGGAAGCGAGTTTAAGTCCATTGAGCATTTGTGCATATGATTATACGTATTTATATCCCACTTAGGATGAAAAAGCTGAATAATTTGACTAATTTCGATTCGACTTTCAGATCTAATGTTCTGATTGTTTTCGGTTAACATGACAGAGATTGGACATATATAGATTTGTATCTTCCCCATTCAAAAACATTAAAAATTCGTCAACGGTGAACTATAACACTGTAAACAAAGATTAGTTTAGATAGATCAAATTTAGTTTAAAACATGAATAAAACGTTTCTTTTAAGGTTTTTTTTTATGGTTCAAGTAATCAGATCTAGTGATCAATCAAGAATAATCACTTTCGGTGGGTGTTGAATAGTATTGATATATTCTTATATTATTATATAATTATTATCTTCATGATAAAGCTCGATCAATGGTAAATAGACAAATATTGTACGAGCAAAAAAAATTCATAATTATATAGTCTAAACTTTTAGTTTCATTTTTTCCATTTCTTGTCATTATTAGATCAATGACACCAAATCTCAATCAGTCAAAGTTATTGTGTATCGCTTTTATTTTCAATCTATCACTAGAGACCACAGAGACCAACCAATTGATAGATTCTTAGATAAAGATTTAATTTTAATCTTAATCACAAAAGTAATCAATCAACATCGTTTTTTCGATGATGTCGTACCATTGTTGGCTCTTCTTACAACACATATAATCATATAAAAGCATATGGCTAACATTTTAATTTATCCGAATTAACCTTTTTCTGAGTCTTTTTCTTAATTTGGATTTACATACGAAAGCCAGCTCTATTTACAAGTTTATACCCACTGAACAATGTCTAGAGGAATCATCATCCCCTTCAAAGCATTTTTTCTTATTCTTTTCTTTTATCACATGATCTATATATACTACTTATCTTAAGTTTGATCATTTAATTTTGATAAAAGTTTTATTTTTATTGTTACTGGTCCAATGTAAAATTTAAATGAATTAATATAGTTGGTTTATAAGAATTGTCTTCTAATGCATATATACAGCTGCTTAGTTTGTATATATAATTCAACTACTACATATACACTTTTTTTTTTTACTACATAATACGTAAATGTAGAATACAATTTTCTTTGTCTTAGAAAATTATATCACTAGTGCACAACTTTCTATTAAGGGAGATTCTAATAGACGAAACGAGGCAAGAAGACGTGATTACGTAAGCCTTCCATTGACCGTCGTTGTGATTCAAGATTTATACGAAATTATGTAGATTAATTTACAAATATACTCTATATATTATTTAAAAAAAACATCTTGATATGAAAATTTTTGATACCCCATAAGGCCATAAATCAAATCAAATGACCTATATATTATTTCTCTAATTTGCTTTGAATGTATAACAAATCCATGGCATCTTTTTCAATAACATGAGTTCATACATTAATTAAAGTCACAATCTCAACTCCAAATCTAGCTCATTTGCTTCACTCGATTCGAAGTCCTGAATACTCGATCCCAACGATATATTTCTCGGATCCTATAACCATTGGGGAAAAAAAAATCATTCAGAGAGACAACAAACACGATTATGTCAAATCTAAGTACTTACTAACCATTATATCTCTTAAGAAATACGGTAATATAAAATACAGTATATATGTATAAATAATGACCTCGTGTAAGAAGTGTCTGGTTGTGTTTGGTTCCACAAAATGTTGGCTCTCCAAGATGCCGTAGCTCGGGTTCCAACTGTGTTATAGAACAATTATTAGCTTTTGTTTTAAATATGTCACAAAAACATCTACATGCATGTATATCAACAACATAACATGTAAACTAAAATACTATTGTTTATACATATAATCATATAATAACTATAACAATGAGTACGGACCTCGGTGCTACGTGAGGCTGAGAATCTCCGTATCTTATTGTTGTTCTCTCGTATTGATCATTATTTGCATTCATCTGTGAGATCACAAAAAATAATAATGAGAAACCTCATTGACGAAATCTGACTTATTAAAAATAATTTCCTCCGAGTTTAAATTACATGGATCTTATTCCATTTGTTTAATTTCACGTCTATAATTAGTAATTAGTAGTTGGTAGAACGGAATAAAATTGTTTGAGATTCTTTTACTTTTTTTGATAGATAGAAAACAATGATGATTAATACGAATATAACTGAAGATTTTGTTATTAATTACGATGCGATATTTGAAGCTAAAATGATTTCGATCTAAGTTAATAAGAATCTGATTTAAATATCTTCTAAATCTAAAAAGATATGCATTTAAGAACAACCATGTAATGAGTATATCATTAGTTTGTACTAGATACGATTTCTATGGATATACACATATACAACATAGACGTACCATCATGTTTGGGTGAAAGCCGTAAGGAACCGATGATGGTGATGATGATGCATATGTAAAGGATGGTGATGAAGTTGGTATGGATTGATATCCTACTTGCATCCTCACATCATCCTACATTATTCAACATTCACAAACACGATCGTTATTAGTATAGCCCATTTCGATCAAAAAAGATGAAACAAATGCATGATGAATCTGTAAATATAATATATATCATTCTACAATTCGATTTAGACATTACGTACGAAAACAGTTTTTTTTTTTTTTTTGCATTATATATGATGAATCATGAATGATCTGATCATGTTGTTATGCTATAAACGCGAATATGCTTCCTCACCAAGCCTTAGCTGTAAGAAAATTCTTATTGCATACAGTTAGCTCTCATGATCAAAAAGAAAAATACCAATCAAAATAATCATTGGTGTCACGGTCTAAGATTCTAAAAAATTTAATATAGAGTTATAAAAACCATTACTACTAGACTATATATATACACATGGATCTATGTAGATATGTATATGTGTGTGAAATCTGTACCTGATGATGATTGAATGAGGGATGATAAGAAGGGTAAGTATTGAAGCTGTTGCAGTTATATTCTCCGTGTAATCTAATCTTCTCTAACTGCGCCACACCGAGACCTCTCTGTGGCTGCTTAGGCTTGTCAGAACCGTTCTTGTTCTTCCCTCTTTTTGAAGAAGAAGAAGATGTTGGTGACGACGACGAAGATCCACCCATTTTTGGTCTCCCGAAAAAACTACTACCCATTTCTTGGTTTATTCACCGGAATATTAATAATAATCAAGAACTAGAGAGAGAAAGTCTTGCTAGAGAGAGAAAATTGTTTTTTTTTTTCNACTAGATACGATTTCTATGGATATACACATATACAACATAGACGTACCATCATGTTTGGGTGAAAGCCGTAAGGAACCGATGATGGTGATGATGATGCATATGTAAAGGATGGTGATGAAGTTGGTATGGATTGATATCCTACTTGCATCCTCACATCATCCTACATTATTCAACATTCACAAACACGATCGTTATTAGTATAGCCCATTTCGATCAAAAAAGATGAAACAAATGCATGATGAATCTGTAAATATAATATATATCATTCTACAATTCGATTTAGACATTACGTACGAAAACAGTTTTTTTTTTTTTTTTGCATTATATATGATGAATCATGAATGATCTGATCATGTTGTTATGCTATAAACGCGAATATGCTTCCTCACCAAGCCTTAGCTGTAAGAAAATTCTTATTGCATACAGTTAGCTCTCATGATCAAAAAGAAAAATACCAATCAAAATAATCATTGGTGTCACGGTCTAAGATTCTAAAAAATTTAATATAGAGTTATAAAAACCATTACTACTAGACTATATATATACACATGGATCTATGTAGATATGTATATGTGTGTGAAATCTGTACCTGATGATGATTGAATGAGGGATGATAAGAAGGGTAAGTATTGAAGCTGTTGCAGTTATATTCTCCGTGTAATCTAATCTTCTCTAACTGCGCCACACCGAGACCTCTCTGTGGCTGCTTAGGCTTGTCAGAACCGTTCTTGTTCTTCCCTCTTTTTGAAGAAGAAGAAGATGTTGGTGACGACGACGAAGATCCACCCATTTTTGGTCTCCCGAAAAAACTACTACCCATTTCTTGGTTTATTCACCGGAATATTAATAATAATCAAGAACTAGAGAGAGAAAGTCTTGCTAGAGAGAGAAAATTGTTTTTTTTTTTCTTTCTGTGCGTGTGTGGGGTTTGGTTTGGTTAGCTTTGAGCTGAGGAATCGAAGAGATCTCTAATGGTGATCTCTTCTTTATAAGCTTTTTTATTTTATCTTTTTGTCAATAAAAAAAAAAAATCTTTTTAATGGTTTGTTATTAAGATCAGTAACTACTGCATCGCTGGATCAGATTGTGTCCAGATTTCATTAGATACGTCCCACACACACATACACACATACATACATTACATAGATTTTATGCCCTTATTTGATTCACAATTAATTCTGACAAAAGAAAAAAATACATTTATTAATTACAATGATTGTCCAATATTTTAATCGTGATTTTATAGTAATATTTTTCATTTTTTCCTCGGTTTTGGATGACTTCCAACGCAAAAGACTAATACAATTACATTTTAATATATATAGATCGGAGCATAATACAATACTGTTCTTCATAATTACACAAACGAATAGCCGACGGGTCACTAACTTACTAGTATTTTTCTTTTACTCTTTACGGTCCACGTAGGATAATTATAAATTAACACATATGTTTATTCTTATTTTATTGATGATTTTGTAAACTTACATCATAGTATTACGTTTTTAATCAGAAACGTATTATAATCTAATTAGAGACCGTGTTTCCTTTCTTTTTTTCTATGCCGATCGATCATAAGCTTTCTCAAAGTACTATACTTGGTTTAACGTTATTGCGTATTCATATATAACAATAAATCATGGTATCTTCTGGGGCAGCAATTAGATATAAATATATAGCTTTGAGATTCGTATTTTAACTTTTTAGGGTATGTACTGTCGAGAAAGACACCAAGAAAAGCAGAAAAGGAAAGCAATCGAACTATATAATATAACGTTAAAATGACTTCAATATAATTTAATTAGTACATATATATTATAGTTTGAGTCAAAGTCATATTCAAATTACAGTTTCAAAATATTCATCTTAAAAAAAAAAAAAAATTGAAGCTTTTTGTAGTATCTTTATTGTACACGTGTGTACATCACCAACCTTAATTTATAGTTGCAACACTTACACTTTTCTTTTGTTTTCATAATAATTTTTCAGAGCTTTTTTGTGTTTCATAATTTTAATATTTAACCATAAAGATAGTTTATTTCTTTGTTTCTTTTTACTTTATGATTATAATTTAATGGTCACTTTGTAAGAAAACAATAATATTGTAAACATTTCTAATAAAAATAATTTTGAATGTAAACTATACATACCAAAATTCTAATCTGATCAAAATCTGATCCGTGAAATTTTTTCTTCTAGAAAAATGCCTATTTTCGAACCCAAATATTTTCAAGCCAAATAGATATGTGTATATAGTAAGAATATTACAAAAAATTATTTCAATCACAAATACATCATAGTTTTGACATTCTCTATTATTTAATGTACCCATGAGCTACAAATGTTGTTTTGTTTTTAATGCCTTTTATCATATAAAAACTATAGTCCCGTAAGTTATGTACTCTCTACTAAAAGAATGCCCAGTTTTTAATTAGTACACACCAAAACCTAAGAAACTATTAAAATGTGAAGATTTAGTTAAATTTTAAATAAGACAGACTATTATGTTATACACAAAATTATATACACTGACAAAATAAAAGAATCTCAATTTTGTCTTCCATAATTTTACATTTGTTCCGTTTCACGAAAAGTGTTATTAAAAAAAATCTTGTCTATTTTAATTTAAAGCTACTTTTTTTTTGAATTTGAATCGTTATCATCTAATAAATTACATTAAATAAGGTCATATTTTACAACAATTACTTTTTGATTTATATGAGACGTGTCGAAACTATATTTTGTAAAATAGAAAATATATTATTTCTAAAATAATAGAAATTATTATTGGTGTGTACTTTATATGCATATTTATATTATATATACATGTTATTTGCCTTTTTCAAAAAGGAGTTAAATGGTTTCATTATAAAAAAAAAAAAAAGGAGTTGTCACCATGCCAACAAATAAAATGTTCTTTAAACGTGTTTTAATTCTATATCACAATTAATTGGTTATCAAGTCAGTGACATAGCACTCGGTCCATGCCCTCTCGGATTTGGAATAGTGGCACACCAAAAATGATTTTTCACTCCATTTGTTTCGTAAAGATGCAAACAAAATTTCAAAAAAATGGTTTAACAGTTTTCTGTAATCAGATATAAAACTTAAAGAGAGTCTAACAGTTCATATCAACCAACAAATAAATAAATTTATATCAGCAAATTGAGTTATCTTTATACTTTCTAAAGACACTGATCGAGTAGACATTGAGTGTATACATTTATCTAACTAACCATTATCTAATAACTAGCCTCTTAAAATGTCTTCAGTTCTGCTGGTGTGGCTCCTTTATAAATACGAGCCGACGAGTTTTAGCTACAGTATAGAGGACAAACTATATAAAAAACATGATTATTTCTATTAGCTATGGTTATCCTATTTTATTAGCCCAAACTAGTAATTATTAATTACAATATACTTATGTCGTGAATCATGTGATACCCCGAACATCTCTCCTAGCCTTAATATATATAAACTCAATAAATAAGTAGTTTAATTAGTAAAAGGGTCACATTTTTAAAAAGACAAGGAACTAACAGGTGTGTGCCACTTGTAGGTCAGATGCTAACGAATTAATATTCTTTCTTAGCAATGACGCCACTTTAAATTTGATTAATATGTCAAATTAATATTTTAGTGATATGTTTAATCAATAGATAGGCTTTGATTTTGAATGGCACAGTAGTTGTATTTTTACATGCTAAAAATTATCGAGATAATGATCCGGCTTCGGCCTCTTCTTGCGGACATAGATCTCGCGAGTTCTCTCCTTACTAGTTTCACGTTTTAGATATCCCCGGTCGGACGGTCGTGTAGATCACATCCGTTCTATTTCGCAGTGATAACTACTTTTGAATGGTCTACAAGACTATCAAGTTCGATATAACTAAAGCAAATGTTTTGGACATAAAAACATTTACGATACAAGTGTGATATCAATATTTTTAATTATTTAATTTAAAACTTCTCTTTCACCGTTTACTACCACATTTTTTTATAATTCAGATGTCATAAACATTAAAACATACGTGTTTGAACTCATATGATAACGTAACGAGACAACAACACTGATATAAATCACTAAAATTAGTTTTAAATCCATTATATAATAATCGATCGCAGCATATATAACACCAAAAATTAGTTTTAAATCCATTATATAATATCTACCGTAGATTTTCTGCACATGCATCCCCCTGCTACACTATACATTACACTACTGTCTATATCTCTTTCTGTATATTTCTTTAAATGTTGTCATATTATAATTTAAAATACTTTCTTTTATAAAATATGAGTCCAAATCAAATCTTATTGATCCTCTTACTTACCTTGACAACCAATCAAACATAAAGTTCCATTCTATATCATAATTCATCCTTAAGTATGCAATATTTCGTTTTGATTTGACATAATTTGATAAAATACTGGATGTGATCGTATTTTAGCTTCTTTTTTATAACAGTATTTTAGCTTTTTTGAGGAATATTAGTTAGACTTGATGCCTTGATGGTATTACAAAGTATATCAAAATCAGAGACCAACTTTTTTTATATACGTACAGATGCGATCTATTAAAGGAGAACTATAAAGATCTAACCCTAATTACTATCAACAATTAATAATTACTTACGCATATCAATGAAACCTAAGAAGAAGATGCATTCCAAAAACAAAAAACGTAACATACATAAAGTATAATTGAGTGGATGAATTTGTTTGTTTTTTAAATATATTTTAATTTCTAAAGGAGGTGATATTATCAATCCTATTTTTGTTAATTCTTACAAATTAAAGAAAAGTTTTTGTCTTCAGTCTAACCTGCAGCGGTCGTTTATTAAAAATTTATCCTCTGTACTCGAGCAAGAGACGTGTAGATCATGGACGCATGGGCGTAATAATAAGATAACATTTGTTAAATTTGGACTTATTTTGGGTTTACTACTAAAAACCAATTGGAAATTAGTAGATTGACTCTAACCCTTTATATATTAATGATAGTTCCTTTAAATTTTAGATGTGGGACTTGGTTTGTATCCCAACAATCTCCTCTTCAAACCAAAGATCACATGTGGGATATTAACATGCCTCCTCGAGATGATAACTCCATCACAAACCGATCCTACTTGGACTGATAATAAACTCCTTCTTGGGCCCCTATTACTCGGGTTAACAAGAGGGATGTCCGTATCCATTTTTCTAGGTCCATCAGAATTTTAACTTTAGGCTCTGATACCATGTTAAATTTGGACTTATCTTGGACTTACTAGTAAAAACCAATTGGCAATTAGTAGATTGACTCTAACCCTTTATATATTAATGATAGTCCCTTTAAACTTTAATGTGGGACTTGGTTTGTATCCCAACAACATATAGTCATATCATATTAACTGTTTAATTAAAGATATCTATTAAGGTATATATCCAAATAAATTTGGCTTCAGTTATGGAGACTAATAATAAAGGAGATCCTGGTCACATAAACACACATGCATTATGTACCAAAAAACCAACTGGCTGTTCAATTTCAACAACTATATCAAATTATATAAATAAAGTATTCTGAAGATTTCCTTACACATGTGATGTATTTTATCTGGCAATTGTTTTTATCCTGGTCTTCGTTACGATTTTGCAGAATGTAATGCAGACGTCGATACTATATAATTTGAGACTATTTAACAAATTCAAATTGTGTTGACTTATTTGTGGCGCTAGATCAAGCACCGTATACAATATAATAAGAGTCATGTGTTCACATCTAAAGTTCTTAAGGTTATTATTATTATACATTATATCGTACTTAATTATTTAACTTGTGAAGGTAAAAAAGGTTTTGATTTTTAAATTAAGCTTAGGAGAAAAGATAAAGGAAATAAAAAGGCGAAGTGTTTGACAAAAAAGAAAGAGCATCTCTCCACATGCAAGGGCTTCAGAGATTCAGGAAGCTGATATCGCAGTTTCCAAGGTCATCTCTATCTAGTTGTCTACCAAACTCACTTTAGATTATATATTATACTGCCATATACAATGATATGATTTGTCTACATGATCATCTTGTTAATTATATATAATATAGTTTAGTTGCATTTGCATACAATTGCATTGCTTTTCTTTCGATCTTGCTCTATTTTAGAATGATAAAGTTGACCATAAACTATTAAGCAAGCTATATCTTATGTTAAGATTGATAATTGGTGGCCACACCGGTAAATGAATCATGTTTTTCAAAGAGGAGTACTGATACATTTTTATACTTCATAAAGAGCGCAATCTTAAACAAAAATCTCAAAATTATTGGTTCGTTCATCAATCATCATTACATATATGGAGTTAAGTATGCACAACATTCGTGTTATTTATATTTTTCACAAATCTAAAATTCGTATTAGTACGTTTGTTTACGTAGCCACATAAAAAAATGCAAATATTTCGAAGTTGTATAACAACAATAAACAAATTTATGGACGTCGTCATCTCCGAAATCTCATAATAACTAAATATGGTTATTAGGTTATTGCAAAAATGGATTAGGTCTTCATTCTCTTTCTTCCAAAGCATATATGAAAATAAACTAAAATGGAATTTTGCAGCTAAAACCTACATCCCTAGCTAGTTGTCTTGCGTGATCTATCCTTGGATATGGGCTTATGGACATGTTGGTTTATTTTTAAGGTTATGCCTAAATTATTGGACTCATATGATCATATATAGAATCCTTATTATATAAGTCTTCAATTTTTAATGTATCGTTTTCTGATATTGTTCTTGTTTAATGGCATTGTTTACCCACATTTTATTATTGGTTTTCTTAAAAAAAATTGTGTGGTCGCATAGAAAAAGTGTTATGTTTCTTCCTTCGGATAACAAGCCTTTAGATATGATAGTGTGTGTGAGTTAAGTTATATATACTTATACTTACTGAACCACTTAAAGGACTATCCATTTCTAATTCCAGTAAAATTTGCATTACTAATATGATGAGTTAGCCCTTAAGTTATATATAGTAATTGTCAAAGTACGTAAGAGATTCTGTTAAATTTGTTTATGTAAGATATAAATGAGTATGTAGTAGTAGTCGATAAGGTTACGAAATGTTCGTCCCACGTGAGAGAAGATATAATTAAATCATTGAGAATCGTTGATGCTGAATCTTTACTAGTGATTTAGTTTTATATAAGCGATTAAATTAAGGAATTTTGTACATGTTCAATGAAGCTTCCTCCACCATCAACCATACGAATACCATATATTATATCACAAAATTAACTATAATACTCTAATACCTTTCCAACTCTTTCTTCTTTCCTTTCTGAATGATTACTTTTTAACAATCTTTGAGATAGTACAGATTTGATCGATTGGCTGATTTGTTTTTATTTTTCAATTCAGTTGGCATCCATGCTGTTTCTGCTATTATTTGATATCCTGCTAATTATTTTACATTAAATAGAATGTAGTATTATGTTAATACAAAGTTTACGAACACGTCATTTTCTTATTCTGACTTTCTTGTATAATGTTCTACTAGGAGGGACATTTTGGTTTTAAATTAAGTTCGAGTTATTCGACTTTTGAGTTTGTTCAAATCAAAAAGATTGATACTGTGTGTACTACTAGAACATATATTCTCCGTTGGTGTTTTTTTTTTTTTTTTCCGTTTCTCTACTCATTGTTTTGTTGGGTTTGGAGAAATAGATACATCAACAAAATAAATAACTAAAAAACGACTTACTCTTGTAATACTATTACAATGCATCATGATATAATTTCAAGCTTTCAATTTCAACTTAGTTCAAATGACCACAACTTGGTTCAAAAGTTTCAATCTTCTTACAAACTATACTATTCACGAGACCAAAACAACAAAACCCGTTTGAACTTTGAACTATACTATTGGAAAAAGTTTTAATGAGTCGTTCTTTAATTTTGTGTGACGTCTTCAAGAACTTCCATTGACTTTTTCTTCTTCAACTAAAGCATATTATAATTTATGGTAAAGAGGATTAAGACAGTGTAACACAAGTTCAACTCAAACTAACAGACTTGTGAAAGTTACAATCATCTTTGGAATCATCGTTGAAGAAGCTTTTTGTATCTGATCTCAAGGCATTGATGTCGATTATTATTATCCGAGATCACTAAATTCACTGCTTAGGAGTATGAAACAATTTGTATCATGCTCAACTCACAACCGCCCTTTGTTTGTATATAACATTTATCAAAACAATCTTAACACTACAAGCAGTGGTCTCTAACCTTTTATCAAAACAATCTTAACACTGCAAGCACTGCTTAATCCGGTTGGTCTCTAATCTGATATGTGTAAGCGCATGAGACGGTGTTTTGGTTAATGATTTGGTAAAGCAGCCGGACGCTACTCGTGGGGAAAACATCAAAGTCAGAAGGTTTGCAACATTATGGAGAAGACAACTGAGACACCAATTTCCCAGCTGTGGACTGCTTTTTGTTGAACTACAAGCAAAATCTTACCCTTCTTTTTGTAGACAAGCTGCAACCTATTTTCAATGTAAAGCTGTACTTTTGTTCACGAAGATGAGGTTGATTCATAAAACTTGACTTTTCATATTAAAAATCCTTCCATGTATTATCAATCTTAACACAAAGCTAAACATTACATGATCGTGAGACGGTCTAGTTCTATTTAGGCTCAAAACGCCAGAGATCAACAGCAATATCAACTTCTTTTCGCTTGTGGAACTTGTAGAGTTTTGGCAAGTCATACCGGAGCTGCAAAAGAGAACAACATGAATAAGTCGGAATGATCAGACACATTCACATCAGAGCTTTATACGATACTTTCAAATCTTTTAAGCCCAACCTCGCACAGAACTTCAGCACTTTTTGCATTGAAATCACGCAACGCCGCCCTTTTAATGTGCTGCGAGAATGTAAAGGCTGTTAGTAGCAAGAAATGCATTAAGCGTGAATAGTAAGTAGTTACTACTATAAGGAAGAAGGAAGGCATTGCTTACTTCTCTGGTAGATGTCTTATGCAAGGAATAGACTGCATGTGAGGCGACCTGCATAACAAAATATAATCGAGTAATTCTAATCAAGAAAACAGTAAATATGAGATTTGCTTTCCTGTGTTTATTACCTTCATTGCCGCAGGGAGAAACTCCATGTCAGCTCCTTTCTTACGTGTACCAAATGGAGGGTTCATTACTACAGTATCCACAATCTGGCCTAAAACAATCCATGGAGACACAAAAATGTCATCAGTGGATTCTTCTTTTCCTTGACTAAATTACAGAACGAAAAGGAGATTGTACCTTTTAACTCTAACTTTGTAATGTCACACTGAACGAAATCTATCTCCACCTGCAAAACTAACAAATTTATAGCAACGGTATTGCAACCAACCAAAAAGGAAGACTCATTTACATAAAGAAGAACTTCAAAAACAAAAGAACCTCAAGCTCCTCTGCATTTAGTGTTGCTGTTTCAAGAGACTGAGGATCGATATCGAATCCAATCACAGACCTGTTTTTTTTAAAGCACCAAACAGATAGATAACCACAGAGGATGAATAATTAGATGCATTGATGAAATGATGAGAGAAAAGATGAATAATAAATAACTCACGCTGCATCTAGAAGAGCAGCAGCAACACTTAAAGTACCACAGCCACATCCAAAATCAGCAACCACCTTATCAGTTATGTCTCCATATGAATTCTCTGCCTAAACAAGGATACAGATTCAACACACACACACACACACTTCAGGCTTCTTGAAGAACAGGAACTAAGCAATAGCAACTATATAAAGACATTACATTTTCAATCATTACTAGCCTTTTATGACTCAACCCAATTAAACATAAGAGTCAAGCAAAACGCCCAATTGAGAATGATCCATTCCACAGACCACAGAAAGCATGAAATTAACCTCATTGCCCAAAAGGTGTATGTAAACTAAACAACAAAAGCAATAAACTTTTGAGCAGAGGAAGAAAGGAATTTACAGTGAAAAGCATACGAGAAGCAATGTGAGGACCAGTTGGGTATTGCTCCAATTCCACCTGCCCACACAAAATCATCAAAACAAAGTTTGTTCGACGAAATCAGCAAAAAAAAAAAAAAAAAAAAAAAAAAA
>NC_025696.1:6283845-6304918 GCF_000633955.1 Camelina sativa
TGAACATACTTTAGGATTAGAGAACTGTTCAAGATCACCCAACAAGCCTTCTAATTGCTTCAGCTTCATCTTTCTTCTCCGGCGCTTCTGATTCTGAATACTGAAAAATTCACACACCAAAAAAAGAAGCAAGTCAAAAAGTCCTCCGTGACTGTACTGTTAGGCCCATTGGGCCTTTTTTTCCTTTTCCTCACTCAAAGAAATAAAACCCAAATTGCCCTCGTTCGTGATTGAGGTTTCTCTTGTTCTCTTCCCTGAATCGCGTCCGTCGTTGAGAGAGAGAGAGAGATGTGTCCTCGAAATCTGCAAGAAGGTTGTATCCAAGTACAAGTGTCCTTCGTGTATTCTTCCTTAGTAAGTCTTCTTCTTTCTTCTTCTTCGTCTCTCTGTTTATATTTAGGTTTACTCTCTGTTTTCGTCATTGTTTCTTACTTGGGTTATGTGGCTGTCTCTGCAGCTGTTCATTGGCTTGTTTCAAGATACATAAAGGTAAGTCCTTTTTGTTTTCTTTTTAGCTCCCTGATTGATGTTAATATCTAACTGCGACTTTCAAAGTGTTCGACTTTGTAAATTGAATTCAATGAGTGTCTCTACTTTGCTTCAATCTCGTGACCCTTAGAATGACTTAGTCCATTGGACCCCAAATAGAGGAAAATTTGTTTGTGTATCTGTTTTGCTTCAATGAAGTTTTAGCTGAACAATTTTACTACGTAATCTGACTAATGATGCAGAGACTCCATGTGCTAAACCTTCTTCAACAGAGGATAATCCAGGTTAGTGCATTTACTCTATTAGTTTTTTGTTTGGTATGTTGTTCAATCATAGTTTGAGTCATGATCTGGTTTTGTTGCAGCTTCTCCACCAAAGGAAGTCCCTGAGGAAAGACCAGTACATGTTGAGGAAGCTACTAATGATGTTGTTGAAAAGACACAGCATAAGGCTATTGGTATGGCTCTTCCTAACTTTTAGTCGCATCTAGATTCATGGGATGAGTGAGTTTCAATACCTCTAAACTAGCATCTGACAATAGACGTTTGAACCTTGGTTTTGTAGCTGCGTCTCCAGCCAAGGAAGTTCCGGTAGCAAGACCGTTACATGTAGAGGAAGAAAAGTTTGTTTTAGAGAAGGCACAGCTCGAGGCTATTGGTAATGGTTCTTCCCAACTTACTCTCATATAGATTAGAGTAACGAGACATTTACTCAAGTGATTGGATAACAAACGTTTGAACAAATTTATAGCTTCATAGGCCATTTCTAAATCTGAAAACATTTTGCAGCTTCTTCTAGTGAAATCCGAGATGCTTTAAAGGATGAAGCCCTTCAGAAACTCATCTACAATATTGATAGTTCTTCCAACCCATTACAGGTAGATCTCATTTTGTGTCACGGTTTCATCAAAGGTTCGTTATTGATGTTAGTAACAAGATTTGACGAAACTGTTTGTGCATCTATCAGGAACTCGATCAAGCGATGGGGGTTGAAGCTTTCCGCGAATTCACAGACAAGGTACATACACAGTCTTTAAAAGCCTTCTCACGAACTTGCAATAATCAATGACCAGCAAAAACAGCCTCTGCCAAGTTTCTCACTTCGTTTTTCTTTTCTTTTCAGATTCTATCAAACATTTCCAAGAGTAAATGACAAGCAGTGATCGAAGTCTCTTGAGAACATAAGTTCCACAAGTATTCTTGCTTAGTGTGTTTGTTACAGTTCAAGTGAAATGTTTATTGGCTATAAAAAACGACGTCGCCGTTTTGGTGTATCTAACATCTCTTCTGTGGCGTACCTTGCAACATGTACATGTATATATTGACTTCCCTAGATAATGACATTTACAGAAACAGGGGAAAAGAACTAAAAAAAGCACTCACTTCAACCTTAAAAAGACAGACAAAGTCTACATGCTAGCTCACTGGTTAATTATATTCACAATTATGATTTGCTTGGAGAATTGATCCTTGTTAGCTCTACAACATCAACCTGAACACAATGGAGGTGCATTTGTCAGAATCTTGACCATTAACTTATCTCGCAAGAAAATGTTTGGCTATCCTCAAGTTCCTTGCTACTACTCTGCTGTGATGTTGTTAGGCTCTTATATGAGAACATTTTTTAAAAGGATCTTGTGAGCATCAGGAGGTGGTTGTTACAACTGATGGAGACCAAGTGACCAACAAACTGGCTATAGGGCTTCATGTAAGTCAAAAATCGAGGCTGGTTCAGCACTGAGGTACACGCTGCAGACTTGCTAAAGGGACTCTGGATGAGTCAGAGGCTTTGGTGTGTTGGAAAAGGGCAGTGCCGTGCTAAATATGATGTAAGTACTATACCGCCATATGCTGTATCTGATAAATATGTCGTTTACCCACAAAGCTCCAAGGGAAACACCCAGAACCCAGATTCGTTGATTTGCGAGTTAGAAACCCTTAGTAGTGGTGGGTCACATTGCTTGAAAATTTTCTTCTCCATTGTCTGATGCCATTTGATTTTGTGCTTAGATAAGCTCCATATCTCTCTCTCTCCCTGGAAATGAGTGTCTTCGTGCGTGCTATGACTTTTGGTATATTCCCAATGACGTGTTAACAAGAAACATCACAAAATATATACTATAATAATAGTGAGATTTTTGTATCAACCTTAGGAAACAAACAGACTTCTTCTCACACCATCCTCTCTGCAATATCAATAAAATATTTAGTCATTTTGGCGTTATATTTCAGAACATGTTTTTTTTTGAGTTTTGACGCAGCTACTACTTCCAAATGCTATATATATAGATATAAATATTTCTTTTGACATAGGAGATGTTAGCCGGTCAAAATGGCACTTTACACTTGTAACATATAGTCTCAACAATTCAGCTATTACTTTTGCTCCTTTTCTATGTATTGTCATGATAGTTTTTATAGGGAGTTCAAGGTTAGGGTGTAATGCACAAACATCTCTCTTCTCTTGGCCCACCTTGCAACCTGTATACATTGACACCGTAGATTCTACGTTCTAACAAACAGTAAAGGGACCTACTTTAACCTTACACAGACTGACAGAGTGACAGACATAACATCTCTCTACATGTTAGCCATTTTGGCTTTCTTCAAAATTGTGATTTCCTTGGAGAACAGATCGTTTTTAACTCCACGACTTCAGCCAGCAACCACACAATGGAGATGTCTAAGTCAGTATCTTGGCCATTAACTTATCTCGCAAGAAAAGACTTCACTCCCTGATTCTTACTAACCTGTTGGTTGGTTGCCCTGATCCTCAAGTTCCTTGTTAGTACTTGCTTGGCTTACACTCGGCTGTGATGTTGTTTGACTCTATACAAACCAATTTTTTTAAAACGCTTTCGTGAGCATCACCATTTGCTATTGAAGAGAGGAACAAGCGCAATGGATACATGGAAAAGAATTACCTGCGATGGAGGAGGAGGAAGTTGTTGCATCTGGTGGGAACCAAGAAACTGACTATAAGGATTCATGTATGCCGGAAACTGCGGCTGGTTCGGCACCACGTTAGGCTGCGGTGTTGGTAAATGAACTGTGGATGGGACAGAGGTCTGAATGTTTGGAAAAGGGTGGTGCGGTGCTGGATATGGTGGATCCGCAATATGAGGCGGCTTAGGTGAAGGCATAAATGGAGGCTGATTCATACCCATCATCCCCATGCCCATCTGAGGCATGAACTGTTGCATATTCCCTGCATTCATCATAGGCGGCATCGTACTTTGTACCGTAGATATCATCTGGCATAACAACATCGATTCAGATATTAAAATCTCAGTCATGTCATGAAGACATATATAATCCTGTAAAGTTGTGAAGCAAAACAGAAAAGTAAGACCTCAAGAACAGGGCATAATAAGTGGAATCAGTTATAAGGTCATCTCATCTAATCCAAGTACCAGTATTTTCCAAGTAGAGAGACTTATAAGATTTGCAATTATCTCCCATGAAACTTTATAACCCTTCCAAGAAGATGAATCTGCGGGCATTAAACCTTAACTTTTTAGGAACCAAAACCTGCGAAGATGTTGGTCGGTAGGTAGACACAAATAAAACTCTAGTCCTAGCTAGATTCATCTAAGCTATTTCCATGTTCAAACACACATTCTATTGTTGAGGGCATACCTGTACTTGGCTATTTAGTTTTTTCACGAACTGAATAACATCCTCCAACATTGAAGCTCTATCAGACTGATCAGAGTATATAGACAGAACAAATCTGAATCAGAAACAACCTTACGTCTCATAACAACAAGTTATAAAAAAAAATTGTGAACGACACCTTTCTGGAGCCAGGAATGAGTTCTTGCAGAGCGTTCATCTTCTCGTTGATCTTTTCTCTCCGTTTCTGTTAAAAACAAAAACAAGTTTCAATGGAGAGATGAAACAGAGAGTCCATTTTTGGAAACCATAAAGGAAAATATAAGAACCCTTTCGGCGAGGTTATGCATTTCTGCAGCTCGTGACCTCTTCCTAGATTTTGAAACACGAGCTTCTTCAGTTCCCTGTACGCCACGAAACATGGAAAGGTTAAGCCTTACATGGGCGCGCAGGTTAAACCTACCTGAGCTGTGACTCACCTGGATTCCGGCAACGGTTTCCTCTCTCTCCTTTCGCTTCTTGTCTTCGGTAATTCCCATCTGAGTCGCTGGTTGTACCTGAATCGGCTCTGTTTCGACCTTGCATACCTCGGACGACGGTGTTCTGGCCGTCTCAATCGCCACAGCCTTTCCCTTTGGATCAACAACGGGAACTGCAAAAGTGCGCGACACTGGACTCTCCGTCGGTGGTAGTACACATGATTCAATTGCAGAAGACGACGGGGTCGCGCTCGAGCCCACCTCCATGGACGGTCTAGCTTCAACTCGACCGCCGGTAAACATGTTCCCTCCTAGCCTCGAGAAGTTCGTAGAAACTTGACCAGGGGGTCTCTCCGCCGTCAGAATGTACTGAATACTAGGTGGTAGCTGTGCCAGAGAGGCCAAACTTTGCGGGAAAGTAAACGAAGACGACGTGGTCGCGGTCGAACCAACCTGCATCGAATCTCTCACCGCCGGGATCGATTGTCCAACTTCCATGGAATATATGTTCCTTCTTAGCCACGAGAAGTTCATAAGATTCTCCGCCCTTGTCACGGCCAAAGTCTGACCGGTGGGTCTCTCCGGCGGCAGAGTGTACGGAGCTGTGGATGATGGTGCCAACGAGACAGAGCTTTGTGGATGCGTAGCAGAAGTGGATGCGACGCCGTGGTATAAAAGTTCGGAGCAGATATAATCTTGGCTGTAAGAATGGTAAAGCCAAGACGCCATTTCATCTTCTTGAATGAAGAGANGCAACATGTACATGTATATATTGACTTCCCTAGATAATGACATTTACAGAAACAGGGGAAAAGAACTAAAAAAAGCACTCACTTCAACCTTAAAAAGACAGACAAAGTCTACATGCTAGCTCACTGGTTAATTATATTCACAATTATGATTTGCTTGGAGAATTGATCCTTGTTAGCTCTACAACATCAACCTGAACACAATGGAGGTGCATTTGTCAGAATCTTGACCATTAACTTATCTCGCAAGAAAATGTTTGGCTATCCTCAAGTTCCTTGCTACTACTCTGCTGTGATGTTGTTAGGCTCTTATATGAGAACATTTTTTAAAAGGATCTTGTGAGCATCAGGAGGTGGTTGTTACAACTGATGGAGACCAAGTGACCAACAAACTGGCTATAGGGCTTCATGTAAGTCAAAAATCGAGGCTGGTTCAGCACTGAGGTACACGCTGCAGACTTGCTAAAGGGACTCTGGATGAGTCAGAGGCTTTGGTGTGTTGGAAAAGGGCAGTGCCGTGCTAAATATGATGTAAGTACTATACCGCCATATGCTGTATCTGATAAATATGTCGTTTACCCACAAAGCTCCAAGGGAAACACCCAGAACCCAGATTCGTTGATTTGCGAGTTAGAAACCCTTAGTAGTGGTGGGTCACATTGCTTGAAAATTTTCTTCTCCATTGTCTGATGCCATTTGATTTTGTGCTTAGATAAGCTCCATATCTCTCTCTCTCCCTGGAAATGAGTGTCTTCGTGCGTGCTATGACTTTTGGTATATTCCCAATGACGTGTTAACAAGAAACATCACAAAATATATACTATAATAATAGTGAGATTTTTGTATCAACCTTAGGAAACAAACAGACTTCTTCTCACACCATCCTCTCTGCAATATCAATAAAATATTTAGTCATTTTGGCGTTATATTTCAGAACATGTTTTTTTTTGAGTTTTGACGCAGCTACTACTTCCAAATGCTATATATATAGATATAAATATTTCTTTTGACATAGGAGATGTTAGCCGGTCAAAATGGCACTTTACACTTGTAACATATAGTCTCAACAATTCAGCTATTACTTTTGCTCCTTTTCTATGTATTGTCATGATAGTTTTTATAGGGAGTTCAAGGTTAGGGTGTAATGCACAAACATCTCTCTTCTCTTGGCCCACCTTGCAACCTGTATACATTGACACCGTAGATTCTACGTTCTAACAAACAGTAAAGGGACCTACTTTAACCTTACACAGACTGACAGAGTGACAGACATAACATCTCTCTACATGTTAGCCATTTTGGCTTTCTTCAAAATTGTGATTTCCTTGGAGAACAGATCGTTTTTAACTCCACGACTTCAGCCAGCAACCACACAATGGAGATGTCTAAGTCAGTATCTTGGCCATTAACTTATCTCGCAAGAAAAGACTTCACTCCCTGATTCTTACTAACCTGTTGGTTGGTTGCCCTGATCCTCAAGTTCCTTGTTAGTACTTGCTTGGCTTACACTCGGCTGTGATGTTGTTTGACTCTATACAAACCAATTTTTTTAAAACGCTTTCGTGAGCATCACCATTTGCTATTGAAGAGAGGAACAAGCGCAATGGATACATGGAAAAGAATTACCTGCGATGGAGGAGGAGGAAGTTGTTGCATCTGGTGGGAACCAAGAAACTGACTATAAGGATTCATGTATGCCGGAAACTGCGGCTGGTTCGGCACCACGTTAGGCTGCGGTGTTGGTAAATGAACTGTGGATGGGACAGAGGTCTGAATGTTTGGAAAAGGGTGGTGCGGTGCTGGATATGGTGGATCCGCAATATGAGGCGGCTTAGGTGAAGGCATAAATGGAGGCTGATTCATACCCATCATCCCCATGCCCATCTGAGGCATGAACTGTTGCATATTCCCTGCATTCATCATAGGCGGCATCGTACTTTGTACCGTAGATATCATCTGGCATAACAACATCGATTCAGATATTAAAATCTCAGTCATGTCATGAAGACATATATAATCCTGTAAAGTTGTGAAGCAAAACAGAAAAGTAAGACCTCAAGAACAGGGCATAATAAGTGGAATCAGTTATAAGGTCATCTCATCTAATCCAAGTACCAGTATTTTCCAAGTAGAGAGACTTATAAGATTTGCAATTATCTCCCATGAAACTTTATAACCCTTCCAAGAAGATGAATCTGCGGGCATTAAACCTTAACTTTTTAGGAACCAAAACCTGCGAAGATGTTGGTCGGTAGGTAGACACAAATAAAACTCTAGTCCTAGCTAGATTCATCTAAGCTATTTCCATGTTCAAACACACATTCTATTGTTGAGGGCATACCTGTACTTGGCTATTTAGTTTTTTCACGAACTGAATAACATCCTCCAACATTGAAGCTCTATCAGACTGATCAGAGTATATAGACAGAACAAATCTGAATCAGAAACAACCTTACGTCTCATAACAACAAGTTATAAAAAAAAATTGTGAACGACACCTTTCTGGAGCCAGGAATGAGTTCTTGCAGAGCGTTCATCTTCTCGTTGATCTTTTCTCTCCGTTTCTGTTAAAAACAAAAACAAGTTTCAATGGAGAGATGAAACAGAGAGTCCATTTTTGGAAACCATAAAGGAAAATATAAGAACCCTTTCGGCGAGGTTATGCATTTCTGCAGCTCGTGACCTCTTCCTAGATTTTGAAACACGAGCTTCTTCAGTTCCCTGTACGCCACGAAACATGCATGGAAAGGTTAAGTCTTACATGGGCGCGCAGGTTAAACCTATCGGAGCTGTGACACACCTGAAATCCGGCAACGGTTTCCTCTCTCTCCTTTCGCTTCCTGTCTTCGGCAATTCCCATCTCAGTCGCTGGTTGTACCTGAATCGGCTCTGTTTCGGCCTTGCATACTCCTGACGTTGGTGTTCTGGCCGTCTCAATCGCCACAGCCTTTCCGTTTCGATCAAGACCGGGAACTGCAAAAGTATGCGACACTCGACTACCCGTGCCCTCCGTCGCTGGTAGTACACATGATTCAATTGCAGAAGACGACGGGGTCGCGCTCGAGCCCACCTCCATGGATGGTCCAGCTTCAACTCGACCGCCGGTAAACATGTTCCCTCTTAGCCTTGAGAAGTTCGTAGAAACTTGACCGGTGGGTCTATTTTCCGTCAGAATGTACTGAGCACTAGGTGCTGGTTGTGCCAGAGAGGCCAAAGTTTGCGGGAGAGTAACCGAGGATGACGTGGTTGCGCTCGAACCAACCTGCACCGGGATCGATTGTCCAACTTCCACTCTACCGCTGGTATATATGTTCCTTCTTAGCCACGAGAAGTTCATAAGATTCTCCACCCTTGTCACGGGCAAATTATGACCGATGGGTCTCTCCGGCGGCAGAATGTACGGAGCACTGGGTGATGGTGCCAACGAGACAGAGCTTTGTGGATGAGTAGCGTGAGTGGAGGCGACGCCAGGGTATAAAAGTTCGGAGCAGAAATAATCTTGGTGGTAAGAATGGTAAAGCCAAGACGCCATTTCATCTTCTTGAATGAAGAGATTCTGATGATGCATGTAAGGCTGAGGTTCAGGCTGCGGAAGCTGAAGAGAAACATTTTCTTCTCCTCCACCACCACCACCGCTTCCACTGCCACGGAGAATGGTAGGAGGACAAGGCCGAGGAGGAGGAGGAGGAGGAGGAGGAGGAGGAGGAGGAGGAGGAGGAGGAGGAGGAGGAGGAGGAGGAGGAGGAGGAGGAGGAGGAGGAGGAGGAGGAGGAGGAGGAGGAGGAGGAGGAGGAGGAGGAGGAGGAGGAGGAGGAGGAGGAGGAGGAGGAGGAGGAGGAGGAGGAGGAGGAGGAGGAGGAGGAGGAGGAGGAGGAGGAGGAGGAGGAGGAGGAGGAGGAGGAGGAGGAGGAGGAGGAGGAGGAGGAGGAGGAGGAGGAGGAGGAGGAGGAGGAGGAGGAGGAGGAGGAGGAGGAGGAGGAGGAGGAGGAGGAGGAGGAGGAGGAGGAGGAGGAGGAGGAGGAGGAGGAGGAGGAGGAGGAGGAGGAGGAGGAGGAGGAGGAGGAGGAGGAGGAGGAGGAGGAGGAGGAGGAGGAGGAGAAGAGGGTCTTTGTGTATGGCTTCTTTGAACTACTTGACCACTCTTCCATAAGAGCTCCACTAAATCATCTTCACCCCTAAATCTCAAACAAACCTTAAATTTAGACACATCAAACAACAACAACAACAACAACAACAAAAAAACTTGCAAAAGTCAAAAGGAATCTTACATGATGGATTGGATTTGTCTGATCAAGCAGAGGAGGAAAAAGTAGAATCAGAAGAATGTGAGAAGATATCATCATCCTCGTTGGTTTTTGAAGTAGGGAACAACAACTATTTATATAAATTAAGACAACCAAAAAAATAATAATAATAATAAATTTTTAGACAAACCCAAAAACACATTTTGCGATTTGTATACCATTTATCAGAAATATCTATATTTTTATATGTGAATTGTTCAAAAGGAAGAGAATTTTGTCTCGTTTAACCAGAAAGCTCCAAAAAACCACTTAGTGAACAGTGTTTATATAAAATGTTTTTTTGGGTCAGATACGTTGAGTTTCTTTCTTTCCCCTTCTACTGATCAAATCATCATCCTTGTCATTCCCAAATTTTATGCTTTAGAATGTCTATTTTAGGAACTGCGGATAAGGTCTCTATCTCATTTCCGGATATGTGTCTCTATGTATACAATACACTGAATGAACGTTTTTAGCATTCACAATGACGTCGTCACTCTTCGCATCGACTCTTTTATTTCTCCACTTTGGTTTCTTGTTCATTATGGAATGAGCTAGTACTAGTATATATCTTATATAATATGAGAAGGTTTTTCCTAACTCTTACTCATATTGCAACATTTGACATTCTTTTTTAGTGACATCTGTCATCTTTTATTTCAAATTTTTTTCAACAAATTTATATCATTTTCAATTTCAAATAATCATACTTCTCTTATCCAGTTGGTACAATTGACATATATTTTTAAATCCACTTTTATATCTTAAGTTCTTTTGTTAAACAAAATCAGATTGTTTTATAATAAAATCTCATATTATATATTTGATACAAAATCTAATATTCTTTAACATTTACTAATAAATTAACTGATATTTGATACATCTGTTTTACACATTATCTTACATTCGATTTAATTTTTCTTTCATCCTTTTAAGTGAAAAAATACACACTATTTTATAATAAAAGAAAATATCATAATAAAAATCATATCTTGGATGAGAAATGAAATAGTTTAAATACATGATTATGATTATGCCTTTATGTAATTTTATAAACTTTAATTATTACACTTTTTAAAATCATATATTTTTTCCTTTTGTTAATTGAGTAGGCAATAAAGTTAGTCAGTTCCACTAAATTCCTATTAAATTATGATAAATTACATAATAATGTATAAATTACACAATAATAGCTTTTCCTTTAATATCAATGCACATATCAACATAAAATCGATCTGTCAAGAGTATTTCAGAATTGTTGTCATGTTCAAAATCATATATATATATATATATATATAAAAGAAGATTTTGATATATGTTGACTTTTCTTGATTTTCTATCTATTTATTTTATTACACAATTGTAAGTGACATATTTAAAACAGTATTAATTAAATCATTAAGTTTGATTATTTCTTATATGGAAAATATATTGAAATTTTATATTTAATATCATGTAGTGGGTTACAAATTTCTTTCACCATGCATTAAAGAGAGATGCGTTTTTATAATTTCAATAACCACGCATTGAACTGTATTTAATCTAATGAAAATATTTATGTTACAAAAGTTATGACACCAAATTCCATAATTCCCAAATTTGTAACTGTCAATAAAATATTTTGAACCTAAGAATAACATCTATCTAACATTCAAATAGTGTACGTATATATAGCCATATGTAGACATTTACTTAAATACTTGGACTCAAATTTACTCTCAAATTATAGACCTGCTCTAACGTATCATCATCGCTGCAAGAGGAAAACAGATCGTCAAGTTTCTTGATATGATGGTACTCTTCTCCAATCCTCGATGATCAAACAGAGGTTTGATGTCTAGCAAGGGGTCCTTATAATTAATCAAAATATATTTACTCTTTTTCTCCATAATCAAGATATATTTCATGTGTTCTGTGTTTCACATATACGAAAAAGAGTGAAAAACATGGCCAAGTCTTTTTCAACTTTTACAGTTACGTAGACGCATTTTATTTTTGGTAGAATACTTACATAGATGCATTGACAAGGTACATTTTGTAAAATAATTTTGTCCTATTAAACAATATGTTTTTCTCACTAAAATCTACTCCATCCATTCCTTATTAATCCATTTTCTAGAGAACAAAAATGTTGCACAAAAAACAAATTTTAGGTTTTCTATATATTTTTAATAAGTAATTAATGACAAATTGTAAACTTCAAAAAAGAAACTGAAAATTGTTGGTTGAAATTTGTTAATCGAAAAAAATAATGCGACTAAAGTCAGTTTCTAATATGTTTGAAAATCCTAAAATATGGATTAATCAGGAACAGAGGGAGTATTGTCTAATATAACCATTTAATACAGTCCTACATAATTTTTAAACTAATATAGTGTTTAAAATTTTCAATGATAAATGGAAAGAAGGCCGGATTATGATTTCTGGCAACATTTTCATTTTGTTGGATGAAAGAGATTTTGTTTCATATTACAATATTGGCCAAGCTGGATTGTGGAGAATCACTATCCATGAAGATGGAGGCATATCAAAGGCACTTCAAACATTTGGACCGAGCAAAATAAAAGTTAATTATACAGAGGTGAGTCATAAAAAAAGCAAGCAATAGAAAAAATGGTACATCAATACTTATGAAATCATTCACAAAACAAAAAAAAAAAGTTGAGGTAAGTTCATTCAAGAGTGATGGAGAGATAATGTTTAGTATGTTTATTTGATAAGTATTTTAAGATCAATGATTGAATAACACATGATTTTTATCTGGATATCCAAATCTATTAAAATCATAGAACCAATTACCCCTTCTTAGTATTTGAAGTTTAGGGTTTATAATTTAGTTATTTTGTATATGTATAAGGATATTATTGAAAATGGATTTCAAGAGAGGGTATTTCTTTTAAAATTATTTATTGTTAAGTATTACTTTTATATGATGAAAGTAAAATTTATATATAGAACAACATTAAATTATCTATCAAAGTAATTATATAGTAAGGTCTTACAATTTTCTTTTTAGACTACTTCTCAGTTTTTTTTTAAAAAAAATGTAAAAAAATATAATTTATCTTAATTACTTAATGAAAATACAAAATTAAATTGATTTTGCCGTAACTAAAACAATGGTCCTATTATTATAGTAACATATTGTCTAAATATTTTCAACAATTCTGTGTAATTTAAATTTTTAATTTTCTCTATCTTAAAATGACTATTTTACGAAGCAACATATAACAATTATATATTAAAATATTATAGTTAAACCATAATATTATGAAAATTAATTTTTAAGACATATATTAACAATTATATGTACATTTCATATACAATTAAATAGAAACTTGATTCTTTATTTATTGCGTGGGCTACTTTCTAGTATATATATATATATATATATATATATTTTTCTTTTATAACAAAGATAACATCTTCTTCTTAGTATGCACGACAATATCAATAAACATTTATATATTGGTTCTGCAGCGTCCTGTTTTTTTTTTTTGGCTCCATCTCTGCGTCCTGAACTTTTCGATTTCTTTTACATACTTGTGTGACGTTGATGAGTTTCAGCCAAATGTATTTCTTCTTTTTCATTTTCCAAAAAAAATATTATTACATGTGTGTTACATAATCATTTCTTTTGACGTAGGATGACGTTTGGCCATTCGGATACATACAAATACATGATTTATGCTTTAGGGCATTATGATTCCTCATCGTCGTCCGTATATCTGTCACATTAGTCATAGAAAACAATCTCCAACTTAAGGAGTTGTTAGCTGAGTCTTTGTGTTAAGTTTGAGCTAGTGTTTGCATTTGGCTTTTAGTGTTTGTGTTTAACATGTTTAAGTTTTTGTTTTCCCTAACGCACTTGTTTGGCCTACAGCACATTTGTAACATACAACGAGGAGTCGAGGATGTTCATGTACTTTGGCTTAGTCATTGTGTTTTTAATTAGTTATGGTCCTTGCAAGTTTGCAACCTGTGTATATATATTGACCACCTCGATTCCAGATTCTGACATTTGCATAAACAGGAAAAATAAAAGTAAAGAAGACCTAGCTACCTACCTTTAACCTTTAAGAGACCAAATCTACATTAGTAATTTGTTTGGATAACTTATCTTTTTTAACTCCACACATTAACCTGCAGAGACACAATGTAGATGCATCTGTCAGAATATTAACTTGTCTTGCAAGAAAAACCTGTATTCGCTGATCTATACTAACCTGTTGATTGGTTGCCCTGATCATCAGGTTCTTTGCTACTACTTGGATGGCTGAAATGTGATGTTGTTTGACTCTATAAGAACAATTTTTATCAAGGATCTTGTGAGCATCATCATTTGTAGGAACAGAGGAATAGGCACAATGAATACTAGGAAAAAATTACATGCAATGAAGAAGGAGGTTGTTGCATCTGGTGGAAACCAACAAACTGGCTATAGGGATTCATGTAAGTCGGAAACTGAGGCTGGTTCGACACCGGGTTAGGCTGAGGACTTTGTAAGTGGACTCTAGATGGATCATTAGGGTAGCGTGGTGCTGGGCATGATGAACCTACACCCGCAATAGGAGGCGGCCTAGGAAAAGGTGTGCCGGAGAAAGGTATTAATGGAGGAGGCCGGTTCATATCCATCATCCTCATGTGGGGCATTAACTGAGGCGTATTCTCCGCAGACATCGTTGATGGCACCATACCTTGTCCCATCGACTTCATCTGGCAACATAACAACATCGGTTCAAATAGTAAATCTCAGCCATGCATGACCTAAACATTCTTCAACGTTTATCAACATAACTAGATTCATTTCTAAGTTGTTTCCACGTTCAGACACACATTCGGTTTTGGAGGGCATACCTGCTCTTTCATCTGGACCGATTTCACGTACTCGATAACACTATCCAGCGTTGAAGCTTTATCCTTCTGATCAGAATCAGATCATAGCACAAAGTCAGAATCAACCTTATGTTTAATAACAAGTACGGTAGTTACAAAAAAAAAAAAAAAAATTGTGAATAACCTTGCTGCATCCAGGAATGAGTTCTTGCAGAGTCTTCAGCTTCTCGTTAATTTTTTCTCTCCGTCTCTGTTAAAAAACAACAAAAAGTTCTAAAGGAGATGAAACATAGAAGAGCCCATTGTTGAAATACAGAATCTTGAAAATTCTAATGGAAAGGTAAGAACCCTTTCGGAAAGGTTATGCATTTCTGCAGCTCGTGACCTCTTCCTAGAATTTGAACCACGAGCTTCTGGAGTTTCCTGTACACCACCAAAATAAAAAATAAAAAAATAAGCATTGACTTGTAAAATGCATGGGTCAAGTGACTAACACGCGGCGACATGACAAAGACTAAAGGATCATCTAGAATCTATATATAGAATATTCTTTAGTATCATTCAATGATTATATATATATTGTGTAACTACCATTGTAATTATAATGAGTGTTTTCCTAGACACAAACGTGTTCTTCTGTCATCAACTATCATATACATGAGTCATGAGTGCGCCTATTAATAGAGCTATGAGCCTATGACTCACCTGCATTTCGGCATTGGTTTCTTCTCTTTCCTTTTGCTTCCTGTCTTCGGCAATATCTGTAGCTGGTTGTATATGAATCGGCTTTGTTTCGGCGATCTCACAAACCGTTGTCTCAATAGCCACCGTTTCGTTCCGACGACTAGGAACGGTAAAAGTAGGCGATACTCGACTCTTGGTGCCCTCAGTCGTCGCTGGTATTACACATGATCCAATTGCAAAAGACGACGGGGTCGCACTCGAGCTCATCTGCATGGACGGTCCAGCTTCATCTCTACCGCCGGTAAATATGTTCCCTCTTAAACTCGAGAAGTTCATAAAATTGTCCGCCCTTCTCGCAGCCAAAACTTGACGGGTGGGTCTCTCCGGCATCATAATGTACTGAGAACTAGGTGGTGGTGGACCTGGTGGTGCCATGGAGGCCGAACTTCTTTGGGGGAGAGTAGCCGGAGTCGAGGTGACGCCAGAGTAGAAATAATCTTGGCGATTAGGATGGTGAAGCCAAGAAGCCATTTCGTCTTCTTGGTTGAAGAGATGATGATGCAGGGGAGGTGTAGGCTGCGGTAGAGGAGCATTTCCTTCTCCGCTTCCGCTGCCGCGGAGAATGGGTAGAGGACCGGAGGAGGGTCTCTGTGTCTGATGGCTGCTTGGAACGACTTGACCGCTCTTCCATAAGAGCTCCACTATATCATCTTCACCCCTAATCTCAAACAAAACCACAAACCCTAAAATCATACTCATCAAGTTGCATAAACTGATAAACATGCAAGTAAAGAAGAAAAAAGTTTGAATATGAATTTACATGATGAATTTTCTTGGGAGATCAGAGATCAAGGAGGAGGAAGAAGTAGAAGAATCTGAAATAATATAAATCGTCCGTTTCCAAGTGGGGAACAGAAATGATTCATCTCTTTGAGACAAAAAGAAAATATATGAACAAAAGTTCTAATAGAAGTCGCCAGAAAAAATAATACGATCATATAGGAGATTTCTGACTTGTATACTAAGAAAAACAGAAGCAAAAAAATATAGCAAAGAAAAAGTTGTGAATTTGTTAAAATATACCTTAAAAGAAAGAAGGAGAAACTAAAAATTTGTCGTAAGCGGTTCTCTCGTTTTATTATAATGTTTTGGCCTATAGTGGTGAGTTATTTTTCTTCTACTTTTCTCTCAATTTTGTGCTTAGATAAGCTCTAAAACGTCCTATGACGTCTTCAGTACTGACGTCATCACTCTTTTTTTTGTTGTTGTTGTTGTCTTATGTCGTACACAAATGGACATATAAATATGTACGAGCAAACTGATATTTTTGCAAAGTTATTTTTGTATTGAGTGCCTCAGAAAACAACAACTTCATTACTAAGCAAATCTCTTTAAGAAGAGTACAATACAACAATTAATATCAGGAAACATTTAGTATTTATCTATATAGGCTTTTGCAGTGATTGATGAAAAAAACAAAAAACAATTGATATCTGCCTTGCTTTCTCCCGTATAAGCTCTTGGATGTTTTCGTTTAAAATATAAATATTTGCTTGCTTTCTCCCATGTGGATGTATCAAAGAGACCAAAAATGGAGAAAGATGTGCATAGTGTGACAAAACACTAGAGCTGATGATTATGATAGTGAATATGTCCACACTTCCCGGCTGAGTGAGAACTTATCATTTCCGAGAAGTTATCTAAGCACAAATTTGGAGTATATAAGCAACTTGTAGAAGGAACGAACCATATATATTTTAAAATCGATATACATTGTTTTTTTTTTCTTCTATCTATAATCTTCTAACTTTCTTTTCACGTGGAATGATGTTGGCCATTCATAGCTTAGAAACACTTCAACTTAAAATATTTGCAAAGTATTTATCGACAAAGATATATGTAGAAATGGCTATAGTTGCGGCTCTGAGTATTGACAAAGATGTATCAAGCCCTTCGTAAAATTGACGAGACAATTATCCACAAAAAATTGAACAAAACAGGAAATACAGAGCAGAGACAGAGACTCTTCACTAGAGAGAAAAACTAACAAAACAATTCTTAGTTCCTTACCAATGTTTGACAGCCTTGCAAAATTTTATTATATATGGAAAACTGAAATTAATAAACATCATGAATAGTATCTAAAGCCGATACTGAAAACTGTTAAACTTAAATAGAGATACTGATTACACTTAAATATCAGACATCTTGTGTCACATATAATATAGGTATATTCCGTAAAAGATTGCTTCCTTCCTTAATTAAATTCTTGAATCTAAAGCCATGATAGTACTAAGGTTCATGGGGTTCATGTACTCAGCCGAACCAGTCATGATTTGTTGGACGATGAGTCGGGTGGCTTTCTCGGTCGGGTGGAAAGGGTCCCAGAAAGCATACGCGTTGCGGTCAGGGCATAGGCTCGATAATGGGGTGCAAATGCCTCGCCCGTTGTATGCTCCTTGCCCGCAACACGCTACCTTAGACGTCACGAAACCTATGAAAATGCATAAAATTAGGTCTAAAAGTGATTCAGGACACACATATACCAATTGAAGGAGTGCACTCACCAAATCTTTGGGGATTGTTGATGAAATCCGCATTCATATTAAAGGCATTAGCCCCAATGAAAACATCCGAACCAATCTCACTGTTAAGTCCCTGAAGCATTTGAACCAAAAGCGGATTGAAGATTGCTGCAGCCTGTTGGGCCTCGGGTGCACATTCTCCATTCACACTTCCCGATGAGGCAAGCTCAGCTGGTACACAACCCAACGGTCCTGTTCCTGTCACCATCACCCTTCTTGCTCCCAACTCGTACAGCCTCTGTATCATAAGAGTCAAAAGCATGAAAAAAATGGCACCAAAAAAATCTAAACCTGTAGCGTGTAACTCAAGAAAGTATACCGCAAGGATTTTCTTGTACTCGGAGATGAGAAGCTGGCTAAATTCCTCCAGAGATGATTGGCGTCTTCTAGAAGAGAAGGGGAAGAAGTAGTTGTTGACAAAATCATTTCCTCCGAGAGTCATGAGGACAAGAGCCCCGTTTACAAGCTGTTGTGTTTTTTCTGAACCTATAATCTCACTCACTCTCTCTTGATACTCTTGGAACAGCTCGAATTGCCTACCGATCCTTAGTATGTTCAACTTCATTAATTATTCACACCAACAAAACAAAAAATAGATTAGGATCCAACAATTAAACATTTTATTCAACTCAAAACAAGATATATATATATAAAAATGAAAATTTAGATATATATAAGATGACTTACAAATTGAACTCCGGTGTCGTTAAGTATCCCAATGCCGGCAGAGGCAAAGTTAGCTCCGATCAATAGCTTCTCTCCGGTGAGCTCAGGGCTAAGAATTGGTAATGTCGGCTCAGATCCAATTTGTTCACCTAAATCCCCATGCAAAATCACTTTTAATAAGCCCCAAAAAAATATTGAAACAAAATTAAAAAGAATTGAACACGGCGTCTTACTGATAATGTCAGGAAGGTTCAAGCCATTGGAGAAACGACCGGTTGGTCGACCTGTCGGATAATCTATTCCGTAGGGAGGAGAATCGGCACGAGCGGTGGTGACTAAGTAATTGTTGTTACCACTGTCCACGAGTGAGTCACCAAACACGAAGAACGCTCTAGCCGCATTTGTTTGTTGCGGCATAAGAATAAGCGTTAGGCATAACGCGGCGGACAAAAAAATCGATGTTACGTGAAAGGTGGACATGATCTAAAGCGAAAGCTTTTGGCGTTGTTTTGTAATATAGGCAAAGTTACAAAGAAGATTATTCGCCCGCTCCTCTATGGGCAAGTCTCTTGTTAGTTATATATACACTATGGAAGATTGTTTAAATGATTTGCTTTTGTTGGTGTATGTAATAAATGTTATATCGTCGGTCGATCTACTTATGAGAAAAACAAAGCTGCTCTAATTAAGAGGAAAAATGTGAAATACAGTTATATCTTCAATCGGTTTACCATAAACCAAATCAAGCTGAAGATAATTGTCATTTGTTTATTCATATAACATAGGTGTGAAAATTATATATCAGTCTTGTTATTTAAATACATGCACCAACCCATAACAAAACATAAGTTTGTATGAATTTAAAGTCACAAATATTTGTTTATAGAAAAATACTTAGGTTCACCCCTAGGGGTGAACCTCTCCATTCACCCCCTCTTCTCTCAGCCAATCAAAATCTTCCATCTAATATTTCATTTAAAAAAATATTCAAAATTAAATTAAAAAGCAATCCAAATTAAAGAAACAAATTCTGTATACTTTAAAGGGTTTTGTGCAAAAAAACCCTTCAAGTAATTTTTTTTTGCAAAACAACCCTCCAAATCGAATAAATGCAGGTCAATACCATGATCTTTAAAGTCACCCGCAATATAACCTTTTTTGTATAGATGACGTGGCAGCCGTTTATTTCGTTAAAAAACATCACGGTTGTTAAAACGACAGCGTTTTGCTTCGGTTTAAAACAACACGAAGTTTAAAAATCATGTTGTTTTACAGACCAAAAACGACATACCTCTTCAATCTTTTAATAAAACTTAATTTGGGAAAAATCAAAATTAGGGTTCATCCTTCAATTTGGGGAAAAAAGGAGAGATAGTTTCGTGAGATGTATGAGGGTTCATCGTTGTAGAAGTTAATCATGATTAAATGGTCAAAGATAGGCTAAAGGGATTCATGAAAAAATATTTCTCTAGGAAATTCAAAGGCCAAGGTAGAGTTCTCGGATCTTCTTCTTCCTTTGCACCTCGACCAGGTTTAACTCTTCCTCCTAACCGGTTTAGCTCTTCTTAAGCTCCAATTCCGACTCCTAGACCCAAACCCAATCTGAATCCCACTTCAATGTCGTGGCCTGAGAAACCCATATCCTCCACTCAAAGGATAGTGGGTCTACAAGAAACCCGAATTATAATCTGGTTCGTGTTCTCCACGAGACGGGTTCGGTGCTTTGATAGCGTCTTTGCACAGATCCCAGAATGGTTATCCTCTGAATTGTTGGTGTGTCTAATGTATAAAATCCATTCACATAAGAGAAATAAGTCTTTTTGTTGTCGAGATGTCTGGGAACACTAGTGGAGAAATTTTTTAATTTGAGAAGTATCATAATGATAATCTGAAATTGAGAAACTTGTGGTTGTGTTATCTGCAATCGATAAACCTGAAATATCCATAAGGATGAACCCTAATTTTGATTTTTTTCCCAAATTAAGTTTTATTAAAAGGTTGAAGGGGAAGGGTGATGAAAAAAAAAAAAAATTGAAGGGGTATGTCGTTTTTGGTCTGTAAAACAACATGATTTTTAAATTTCGTGTTGTTTTAAACCGAAGCAAAACGCTGTCGTTTTAACAACCGTGATGTTTTTTAACGAAATAAACGGCTGACACGTCATCTATACAAAGAAGGGTTATATTGCGGGTTACTTTAAAGATCATTGTATTGACTTGCATTTATCCAATTTGGAGGGTTGTTTTGCAAAACAAAACTATTTGGAGGGTTTTTTTGCACAAAACCCTAATATTTAAAACAACAATTTAAAAATGCTGTTATAGAATATTTAATTGCAGACGCACAAACGTTATGGTAGCCGCGAATACGATAGCAGAACAAAAAAGCGCTATATAAAGTGTCTGACCTATAATGACGGGTGCAGATATAGCGTTTGTTAAAACGCTATGGTATTGATAGATAGCGTTATTCAGCTGCTATTAAAACTCAATTTTCTTGTAGTGTTGTACTAGTACAGAAGTACGTTATTCCCCATTGGTAATGATTTCTAGATAACTCGACGTAGTGATCCATTTGCCTCATTAAAAACCATGCTGAGAAAACCCATTGGGACAAAACTCAACTATAGGAAAAAGAGTACAAACTTCACACCTAAGTTACCTAGTCCTCATTACCGGGTGAAGTCTT
>NC_025696.1:6305071-6310198 GCF_000633955.1 Camelina sativa
TTATATGTCGGTTTGGGTTCACAAATGAGATGGTTAGGGTTTAGATTTTACAAGTAGAACAAAATTATATGTCGGTTTGGGTTCACAAATGAGATGTTAGGGTTTAGATTTCACAATTAGAACGAAATTATATGTCGGTTTGGGTTCATTTTGATGATTAGGGTTTAGATTTTACAAGTAGAACCAAATTATATGTCGGTTTGGGTTCACAAATTAGATGGTTAGGGTTTAGATTTCATATATGTCGGTTTGGATTTATTAAAAAGCGGTTTAAGTTTTTAATTTTATAATAATGTATACAGATTTTATTTCCTTATTTTATAAGGGGGTGAATGGAGAGGTTCACCCCTAGGGGTGAACCCAAGTATTGTTCAACATTATATATAGACATAACCAGATTCAACCGAAGTCAAATCAAACGAAAAACATAGCTTGGTCCAAAACAATAAATGATCAGCTGGCATCAAAAAGTATCTAACACACTTAAGTATTTTGTATGAATATCTATTTATATATATGATATATGTAAATTTATTATTATCATCCATACATATTTGTATTTCCAATTAAACAATAGCTTCATAGTATATTAAAGCCTAAATTAAAACAAGTTGTGATAATCAGGGTTTATTTTTTGGCTTGTTTCAACCCAGAGAAACACAGATTCGTTGAAATAGGATCATAAAATAATCCAATCTCGTCTCCAACAGCAAGCTCCATCAATCTCCATAATCCTCCAATGTAATATAGATCAGACTTATGATTGTACGCGAAGATGACATCGTGCTGGCTCCCCGTATCGTAGTCGTCAATCTTGATCTTTATAGCATCTTTTTTCACTCTACTAATAATGGACTTGCCCAAATTTCTCAAAATATGGTTCTCAATATCGTTGTTATTATCAAACTCCAACGAACCTTTGCTTTTCTCGGTTAAGATCTTCCTTATTTTCCACAGAGATGTTTTGTTTTCTTCACATACATTTTTCAAAGTAGACGAACTCGATGACTTTGCCATATTTTCCTTCTCTTTTACTGTTTATAACCTTTTCGATTATGTTGATTATTTCTTATTGGATGATGTTAACATTACACACGCACATATATATATGAGAATTTTTAGATTAGGTGTGCGATACTCATTGATTTAAAATTAATTAAAAATATGATCTATGATTTAATATCATCCATCACTGATTTTTGAATTAATTACAAGATGTTTTCTAATATCTTCCACTTAATTGAAAATCTTCTAAAATTCCAATTTCTCATTTAATTTTATAAATTAAAGAACAATACATATACTACCTTTTGATTTTAAATAGCTGATATGTAATTTTTTTTTAATACTTGCATATCTTACAAAAATATACTTGACTTTTATAATTCTGCATTATCTTACAGCTTTGTTACTTTTAGTTATCTATATATACATTTTTTGAGATATTTATGAAATAAATCCTAAAGTTCATACCTATTTACAAGCATGCCATTGATATTAATTATCAATTTGTTTTTCATTTAATTAATTAATATTAAGTTTCTATTTTTGAAAAAAAAAATTCTCATCCTAAATAAATTTCCAAAACAATCAGTTATTAAGTTTCAAATTATATTCAATTATTATCAATTATTTTATATTTTTTGATAATAACTATAATTCTTTATCTATATTAAAAATACATTTTATTTTTTTGAAAATAAGAAACATATCTAATTAAAAAAAATTGGTAATTACACTTAAAATCTTTTATGGTTATAATTTCTTAGTTTCTAAATTAGACAATTATAACAAAAGATAGTTAATGTGATAGCTAAATTCTCAAAATTAAAGCAAAATGATAATATGATTATGAATACAATTATTTTAGAGAATCTAATTATTTTTAAAAAAACTCTATAAAAATATAAATGGTTTCCTATAATTTTTGTTTTAATGTCATATCTTATTATATGAAGCTTCATGTCAAAATTACTCATTAACAAGATCATAACACGTGTCAATTGTATCATTCAGATGTTGACACATGTCAATTCTAAATTTATTAAAATTTTCAAAAATAAAAATGTAAAAATTCAAAGCCTACCAAAAAAATATTTTATATAAAATTAAAATAGAGAAAAGAAAACCTAATTTTATTTAAAATCTTTTAAACAAAAAGAAACCTTTGTAAACTTCCAAATGTAAAACAAAAGTTTTGTTTTTAACAGTTTTAAAAATATTAAAAGATAATTATAAGAAAATTATAAAATTTAAACAGATTTAAAATTTAGAAAATATCATTATAAGAAAATTATTATATATATATATCATAAAATTTGAACTTATAATATTGTTTACTTATTTTAATTTTAAGTTGCTAATTTTACAAGAAAAATTAGTACTTTTTATATAAGATAAAAAAATGATTGTGAAAATTATACAATCAATTACTGTTTCTAAAAATGTAAATATTCACCTTTACATAAAGAAAAAGATTGTTGAAGTAAAAAAAAAATAGATCATCTCATATTTTTTTCACCAATCAAATAATTTATTCAAAAATAGTGCTATTGTAATATATAAGATAGGAGTATGTAAGATTAACGTATACGTTTTTGTAACTATATAAATGTTAAAGTGAAAAACATATAATAGGTTATTTAATGTGTTCATAAAGACAATTTGTTGGTAGTAGTAAAGACTATAGAGTGTATTTTAACAGTAAAATATATTTGTGTGTACAAATATACTATTAGTGCCTAGTGGTAATGTAGATAGTAGATTTTTATATGGGTATACATTAGTGTATTATAGCAAAAAAAATAATTATTTTCTATAACTAAAAGTTTATCTCTTTACTTTTATACTTTGTTTTTACTTACAAAAAGAATTAAATATATATTCTTTGTTAAATTTAATTTTGTTTAATAACTTTGAACTCATCTCCAACTATTTTCTTTAACTGAAAATGTATCTATTTACTTCTTTTTTTTCAAACAAACAATAAATTAAAAGAAATTTTCTCGGTTAGTTGTCCAAGCCGGAAAAAGGGGTTTACAAAAGAAACTTCAGAGATAAGAGAACACGAAGCACGAGCAAGACAATTCGCCTTCGTATTTGACGCATGCGGGATCCAAGAGATGGAGAATAGTAGGAAGGACTCCAGGGAGTTAAACTCATCGAACATGTTGGAGAAGGACGGCCAATATTCAAAGGACTGCACCATAGTGAGTAACTCAGCACAATCAGTCTCAAAATATTAACAAGCGATCCCTGCAACACGTATCCGCTCCATGGTCCACAATAACGCTTTTAACTCTGAATGCAGGGGGAGGGGCCCCGTCTTAGACATTTGGCCCTCAACAACAAGGTTCGCTCCTCACCAACGCAACACCACCAGCCCAATCTTGAATGCACATTGGTTGCTTTCCAAGAACCATCATTCTGACAACAAGGTGAAGAAACCTGGACATCCGAAGATGGAGATGGAGCTGACATAGCCGCCGTAAAAGAGAGCGCATCTTCCCAGGCTAACTTATCTTCCAAAGCCTGAGTAATTATATCATTCGTCTAGATCTCTAAACCTTGAAAAACTTTTTTATTTATGGTATTCCACATTGCCCATAAAATTCATGGTAATTGAAGAAGTTGATAATGATCACCCTGTTGAGAGGCATCCCTCCAGAAAAAAAAAATCCAAATTCCAGTATACCTACTCATATGGAAAACCTTCTGACGAGACCGGAGTCGGAGATAAACTCTATACTTCAAACGAGCGAGAGCATTCAAAGAAAACTTGATTAATAATAGTCTCAACCGCAGAATCACACCTTTTACACCAAATATCACATTGGACACCTCGATTTATTTTATTACTTTTATAGATAGTTTTTACTTATTAAAAATATTTACTTTATATTCTTGTTAAATTTAATTTTATTTTAAAAACTTTAAACCGGCACATCGGGCGGATCCTTATATAGTCTTCCTATAATATTGAATTCAGATTTTTTTGTCTTTGATTATGATAGCCTCACGATAACCAAGTGGTTTTTTATGCTTGATTGGTAATCTTTAGCCAGATGGTTTCTACTTAACAAAAAAAGTTATATTAATTAAAGACAAAATGTGATTTTGAGAAGAGAATTCTTTATAGATAATAAAATTTCCATACAATTCAGATTGTTTGTAGAAAATAAGTGTTCTACATAAATTCGGTTAAATGTTATAGGAGCAAATGCCATTAATTTCGGTGTTATTGTTCTACATAAATTCTGAATTTAAACAATCATTCAAAAAAAATTAACTGTATGATTTTAAAAGGTAACAAACATATTTACCATTCAATTTGATATCTTATTCAAGGAATAATAATCATATATATAAAAGTGGAGTTTCAGTCTCTCCTTATTGGTCCACTTGGCAATGCAATTTTAACAAAAAAAAATTATATTAAAACACAAATTTAAAACAATTAATTTTCACATTTAACTCACATAATATAAAACTGAAATCTTTATACCTTCTCCCTATAAATTATGCATTAACTTTATTTCTCCACTAAATTGTATTAATCAATTGTATTAAAACAAAACAATAAATTAGAATTGTAACTCTCATTTTTCTAAATGTAATTTTTCATCATTTCTCTTCCTATAAATACTCATTATCTTATTCTCTTAGTCTATCACTCTTTCATTCTCTCATCTTCTTCCACTACTCTCAAATCTCTTTTTTGTTTTGTTTTGTTTTGTTTTGTTTTTTTTTTGTTATTGTTGTTGTATGGGTTATAAAAAATCAAATCAAATATCATTGTAAAAGCTTAGTTTTAGAGTTTGTATGATATGTATATCTTATATATTTATTTTAATCTTTTAAAATGTTTATCTCTATTTTCTATTTTATATTAACATCTTATAAGTCATTATTTTCATACTTCCTTACAATATTCACCACACAATAATATCATAAAGTTGAAATGATCCATATATAATTATCTATTATGTCTATGGTTATCTCACATACTCATGTATCATTTTAAATAATTTATAAAGATCAATATAATATTTAAAGATCAATATAATTATCCATGTATCCATTTATAAAGACTATTTTGTTTTGTGATCCAATTGTTAAATCTGCAGA
>NC_025696.1:6310861-6364158 GCF_000633955.1 Camelina sativa
ATTTATTTTAATCTTTTAAAATGTTTATCTCTATTTTCTATTTTATATTAAAATCTTATAAGTCATTATTTTCATACTTCCTTACAATATTCACCACATAATAAGATCATAAAGTTGAAATGATCCATATGTAATTATCTATTATGTCTCTGGTTATCTCACATATTCATGTATCATTTTTTAATAATTTATAAAGATCAATATAATTATCCATTTATCCATTTATAAAGACTATTTTGTTTTGTGATCCAATTGATAAATCTGCAGAGATCAATATAATATATATTATTTTTTTTTTATGATTTGAGGTTTTTGAAAACAAAAAGAACATAATTAAACAATTGGTTTTTAGTGTCTTTAATCTAAATAAAAAATGATCCAAAAAAAAAAAACATATTCAACTGGAACTTAAATATAAAAATAAAATATAATTTTAAAAATATCATTTCACTAAATTCTCTAAAGATGAAACCATTAGTATGAAATCTAGCACTATAAATTAAATTGATGAGTGAAAACCAAAAAAATATAAGTTATCCTTGGGATTTTAAAAATTATTGAGATTGAAGAATTCATATAATTTTATAAGAAAACTAATTTAGTTTGTCACTTAAAAAGTAATATTTTTTATTTTGAAATATTATGTGTAAGTGTTGAGTTTATATCAACAAACAACCAAATCATGTGAATTTTGATTCAGCCACTTGGTATTCCTTTTATTTTAGGTTATAAAAAATTAAAATATTTATTTATAATTAAAGACATGTAACTCCATTTAACTCAAATGTAACTCCTATCCAATAATTGTACATTAATTCATTCCTCCTACTAACTTATTATCTTTCAAGAGAAATTATTTTTGGTTAAATTTTAATATTTTTTATTTATTTTGGTTGGCTAAACTTATATTCATATTTTGGTTGGCTAAATTAATATATTTCTCATGTAAAATTATTGTTTATAATATATTTCTCATTTCAAAGTTTAAAGCAATATATCATATATATAAAAGTAAGGTTTTGGTCTCTCCTTATTGGTTGATTTTCATTTAATGTTTTCTATTTTTTTTTTATTTTTTTATTTGCTTTCTAATTGCTTTAAACAATATTTAAGATCCAATAAACACAATACATTTAACTCACACATTAAAATAAAATTATAACTGAAAATAAAATAAATTATGCATTAATCATATTCTACCACTCAATTTTATTCAAACACAATAAATTACTATTGTAACTCCATAGTTCTAAATGTAACTTCCATCATTTCTTATCATATAAATAAGCATTCTCTCAATCTATCATTCTCTCATATTGACATTCTTTTACTATCTCATTTTCACATTCTCTCATTCTCTTCTACAATACCTCAAATCATTTTTCTTTTTTTTTTGTTATTTTTGATTTCTTATTTTTGTTGTATGGGTTGAAAAAAAAAATGAAATATCATTGTAAATTGTTAATGCTAAATTTTAATTATAGAGACTACATGATATATATTTTACATTGTTTTTATTTTAAAAGATTTATCTCCTTTATCTAATTTGGATTATTATCTTATAAGTAATCATTCTCTCTTCCTCTCCCACCAATATCAAATGTTGTTATATCTCATATGTGTTGTAAGAGTTTGATTCTATATTTTAATTTAGAAAGTATTATATATATATAGATATTACATTGTTCTATTTTTTAAAGATTCATCTCCATTATCTAATTTGGATTACCATCTTATAGTAAACATTCTCTCCTCCTCTCCTACCAATATCAAATGTTGTTATATCTCATATGTGTTGTAACTTGTAAGAGTTTGATTCTATATTTTAATGTAGAAAGTATTATATATATTTAACATTGTTTTCAATTTTTATTTTATTTATATAAAAAAATATTTCTTTTATATTTCTTGCCTTTCTAATCTATTCATATTTATTTTTTAAATTTGCATAGTTAAATTTAAATTCACATATGTTGGTTTTAACAAAACAATCAACTTTATTTGAGAATTAGATGTTCCTATTCATTTTTAAACGATCAATGTGTAACATATAAGCATTTTGTCTTGCAATCACAAGTTCCATTTCCATTGCTTAACTCCATGATTAAACTATAATATATGTTGTCCTATTTGTAGGAATAACAACATACTTATTTAATTTATTTAAAAGAGCAGATGATTAAACGAAATAAACATTTCTCCAAATTTTATAATTCAATCAGTGAGTGTACTTATTACTATGAAAAACTTTTACATTTAAGTTCATAAAATCATATAAGAAAACTAAAATACTATATCACTTCAAATTTGGAAAGAAACACTTGGTATTCCTTTTTAAAAAAGTCAAGACACATATAAAAATTTATTATATTTAACTCACTTTAAAGACATTAAAGGTCATTTAACTCAAAAATAACCTCTATCCAATAATTTCATACATTCCTCCCACAAATAAAAAAATATATATCTATGTTCAAGATTGTATTTAAATATTATATAATTTTTTAGTTAGCTAAATTTATAGTCACATATATACAATATATATACATAAGAATTTATATTACTTATTAACACCATAATTTGATCCATTTTTTTCTTAACTCAATATTGGTTTCAAAGCCAACTAAAGAAAAACATAAACGATCTTATTGATATTAGACCAAAACATGGGCATACAAACGTAATCACTTACACGGAAGATATTTAAAAAAAAAATAACTTATTATTGCAACATCAACGTATGAAGGGTTTACATAAGCAGTTAATTAGAAAATCTATAATACGATAAATGTATTGGAAACAATATCAGTCAATGATAAGATTGGATCCTCAAAAGCAAGAAACAACATCTTCATAATTCATAAAAAATAAACGCCACAATTATATACATCTGAACGAAATGGTATAAACATATAGTGTATAAATAAAAGTGACAGCAAAACCCGTATATGCCTAATTAAAACGAAATAATACAAAAAAGAAAACAAAAAAAACTAAAAAAACAAGAAAGTGCCAACTACACCACAATCCACGCGTTGCGTGGGGAAACACCTAGTAACTTAATAAAAAGACAGCAGACAAGACTTCAAATTTCGTGTTACTGAACTCACAATTTAGGACAACAAAAAGAAATCCAGACAAACTTTCACTTATTTATATGGATAATCTTTTTTTTTGTCTGTCACACTTAAAATATATATATATATGATCCCTNAAACAACATCTTCATAATTCATAAAAAGTAAACGCCACAATTATACACATCTGAACGAAATGGTATAAACATATAGTGTATAAATAAAAGTGACAGCAAAGCCCGTATATGCCTAATTAAAACGAAATAATACAAAAGAGAAAACGAAAAAGACCAAAAAAAAAACAAAAAAGTGCCAACTACACCACAACCCACGCGTTACGTGGGGAAGCAGCTAGTAAAATATAAAAGATATGCTTGCTCACATATTTATTTTTATTTTTATTACGTATTTAAAACTAATTTTTACATTTTCGAGTTTCGTATGATCAGTTTTTACAGATTAAAAATCTTTGAACTTGTTGTCTGACCCGCCTAGCGTGGCGGGTTTGGACTATAGAACCAACACTAAAACTATTAGTTTATCTCATATATATTATAGATTTGTAATCATAGTTTTGAAAATTAACTTATAAATTATTTAATATATGAACTATAAAATATTACACATACTATAACACATTCTTAATATTCCAAAAAAAAAGAAATAAATAAATACACATAAAAATATACACTAACATACTATATAGACATATAATTCTCTGAAAACAAAACAAATTTAGGATTGTATATTCTATCTAATAATAAATTCAATGTAATTAGGTTATAAACTTTATAAAACGTGAGAAGAAGAAAAAAAATTCTAAACAAAATTCTAAACAAAATTCTAAATTAGTTAGACAAAAGTTAATTAATTGAGAATTTAAAAACTAAAAATAAATTAAAAATTATTATTTATAATACAATAATTTATAATTTAGTCCCGCAGTATACTGCAGGTGAAATCCTTGTGGACTTCAAAAATCCTTAGTTTTTCATTTTGTTTAAAAACAAAAAAAAAATACATGAAAGTTTGAAGTAATCACCTAAAAATACGATTTATTTATCTTACGTAATAAAGAGAGGAAAAACACAAACAATAGCACATGATGACATGACATCTCTATATATATGGTTTATTGCAAAAACATAATAATATCAAGAGATCTAAAACAAAAAGCCAAGGCCGTCCAATTATACTGCCAGTTTGCAAACACTAAACATTTATGTACTCAAATCAATAAATAAAAAAGGAAATAGACATAAAAAAAAAAGGTTGTAATAAGTTGGTTTTATAATAAGTGGTTGTCTGTCTATATCTGTCATCTAACATTCACATGCATACTTATTAAATTTAAAACTCCTCTCATCCTCATACCGTTGTTGTTATCATCGCCATCAGCATCACTCACTCGTAAGCTGTAACCTCTGGACTCACTTTTAAGTCTCTTCGTAATGAGCTTTCTTCTTACCCTAAGCCCATTTATTATATAGCCCACTTCCTTTGTTCAGCCTCATCAACTGCAAATCACTTCTTAATAAATTTATTAAATAATAATTAATATTTTCGGAAAAAAAAATACAACAAGAACACGACACCGTTTTGGTATGTTTCTTAACTAACAAAACTACACTAATTTAGTAATTAAGCTTCTTCGGATTATTCTCTCTTATCTGTCAAGAACAGCTTTTTTTATACTTTTTTTTTTGTCTCAAAATCATGTCATTGTTCCATCAATAAGTTCGAGATCGCTGATCAGAATTTGTGTGTTTTTTTTTTTTTTTTTTAAATTTCTGGTGTCTCATCATCTCCGATCACGATTAGTTAAAAATGCGGCACAATTGCTGTCATGTCTCGTTCGCTTCTATTCTCAAGATCCTGAATTTTCTCCAAGCTTTCATCGGTGTATCGATCATCATCTACTCGATTTGGATGCTCGATCAATATAACCATCACCTTCCCCCCGTTGATCCTCCTCCTTCTCAGCCTCCCGCGGCTTCATCTCCTGATTCTTCTACCTTCTCTTCTACTTCAGGAATTGAGATCAACGGTGATTCTTTGAAGAATCCGATGAGTTTCGTATCGGGTATCGTTCTCGGGTCTGGTACTGATTCGGGAAGTTTCAACCTCCGTTCCTTAGATCTTCCTGCTCCATGGTATTTCAAAAAAAGTTTCCATTTTTAGGGTTTTCAATTTCAATCTAATTTGACTAATCTTGTATGATTCACTGTGTGACCTTCTTATCAATTCATGTTTGTGTTTTTTTTATATTTCAATGCAGGTTCATCTACTCTTTTATGGCGATTGGGATATTAGTCTGCATTGTCACTATCATTGGTTTCATTGCAGCTGAGGCTATCAATGGCTGCTGCTTGTGTTTCGTATCCTTTTTACAGGGCTTCTTCACTTTTATGCTTGTGTTAATATTTTTATTCAATTGGAATGTGTTTTTAGTCCTTGATACGTTTTTAGTATTCTATCCTCAAAACTCTTTTGATCATAATTGAAGCGGTTCTATTGGGATTCATAGCTATTGACCGTCAGTGGGAAAAGGTGAGAAGGTGTTTTTATTTCTTACATTTGAGAAGCTTGTTGTATCTTCTTGTGTGTTGTTTTGTTAACGGTCTTATACTGGTGTGTCTCTTTAGGATCTTCCTTATGATCCAACTGGAGAACTTAATAGCCTTCGAGCTTTCATTGAAGAAAACATTGATATTTGCAAATGGGTTGGCATTGTTGTGGTAGCGATCCAGGTAACAAAAACTCAGTTCTGACGTTTTGAGTTATTTCATGATTCTTTTTATGTTTTTGTATTCATTCATTCAATGAGTTGGTGTTTCAGTTTCTGTCATTGCTACTGGCTTTGGTTTTGAGAGCTATGGTTTCACCCCGGCAGTCAGAGCTTGATGATGAGGATGATTTTGAGAATCCTATGAATAGAGCACGTGACAATCTTCTTGGTCCACAGGCAAACCAGGCATCTTCTGCTAGCAATATTGACAATTGGAGGTCCCGTATCAGAGAGAAGGTAAAAAAACTAAGCTTCTTGGTCGTTTGAAGATTTAAGCTTCTCATTCATTGTCTTTACATTCTTTCTTTTTCTTCTTTCAGTACGGATTGATCAACGGTCAGAGCCAGACTCCACCAGCTTAACTCAAAAGACCTAGCAATTGCGTATGTCGATCAGTACTTTGTTCCTCTCTCTCAACTTTCGAGTGTGCATAGATAATTACGCAACTATGTTATTGTTTGATGTTTTTTTGTTTGAAACTCTGTTTAGAATGGCAACATAGCTTTTCATTTCGGTGTGTCTGTACAAAAACGTAACGAGATTTGTGTTATAAATGGGAGCAACTGCTTATTGATCTGCTTCAACAATGGCTACACAGCATTTTGTTTTCTCTCTCAATCGTTACAAAAAAAATCGAGACACAAATCTTCCCACAGACAAAAAAAATTACACTTAACACTATCTTACATTTTTATTGAACGTAGTTATATATATTGCACTAGTCTCATCATCGTGTAAAATCGATAACGGCTTCCTCTATGAGATCTTGCAACAATCTCCTCTCAATTTCAATCCCAAAGTCGTCTATTTCAACTTGTAAGCTATGAGTCCATGTCCTCCCGACTATCTCATTCTTTACTAGACTCTCTGCAGCCAAACTGTTTGCGTCCATGTCCTCTCCTGAGTCAAGCTTGCTAGGCTCATCTAAGACCCAGTCCTTTAACTGTTCCCACACATGTTCCATGAGGTCAAAACATGGAGAACCATTGCCCGTGCTTGTAGTTGTTGTTGTTTCTGAAATGATGGAGTTAATACAGTCGAAAATGAGTTTACGGGTTGATCGTTGTTGTCTACGTTTGCCTTCATGGATGAACTCTTTGATGTTGTTGTTGTTATCAGGGTTCGTGTATTTCTCTCTGAGTGAAGGGTCTAAGGGACTATTTGGCAAGTGCCATCGTGAGATGAGCGGGTCATGAGAGACGGTGCAACCTCTGCTGAAACCTGCAGCTGTCAAGAGCGTTTCTATAAAGAAGTACCAGTCTTCATCCTCATGGACTCCTACCACTGCGGGTTTAGATATGTTGTCTGTGCAAGAGTCATCATTCCATGAGAGGATCCTAGCGATTGACCCGATTGGTGGTGACTTGTCTATTAGATTAGATTTAAGAGACATTGCCTCTCCTGTTGAGAATGGAACATTTGGATTAGCGTAAGAGGGAAGTTAAGTAAACATGAATCTATGAAAAAAAAGCTAAGCAACGGAGAACTAAACCTTGATTCGTCCATAGCTTGGTTGAACCAGAACATTCTGGATTGTCAACATTTTCCTCTTCAAATGGCGGAAACAAAACAGAAATTGGACTTGGCTGGTCATGGTTTTCACTTGTATTCCCAGCAGCTGGAGGTTTTGGTGTAGTCACTTCCTCCTGAAAACAAAAATCAAAATGGTTGATGTTTTAAGCATGAATGTTCAAAGTCATCCTCCTCGAGTACATTGCGAGAGGTTTAAAGAAACGGTGGGATACCTCGCCTGGGTTTATACTTTGCTGTTGTGATGATTCAGGAGGGTGACAATCTCTAGGAACCAAACAATCTTCGCTGGTTTTCCCGGTAAGCTTCACAGAAGATGGTGTTGCTAACTGAGACGTAGAGCTGTACTGAGATGTATCTCTTTTCTCCTTGCTTGCTTTATTATTCTTAAAGAAGAACAAGTTCGAGACTTTCCATGAAGATTTCAGGCTTCCCGTCTTAGTAAGCTCTCGTGCTTTGGACATCCCCAAAACAGATGTTTCGCCGTTGAGTCTAACGTCAGAGACTGATTTTGACCTTGAAAGGATATTCAAAGAATCACTTGCCATTTCCACTTGACTTAGATCACTAGTTATGCATGATGTTGACGCCCTTGTTGCTGGTGCTACTTCGTTGATCTCTTCCTCGGATCCAGTTGTCACTTTGGTCTCTGAGAGTGCAAGCATTTCCCCTAGAGTGCTTGAGGCTCTTGGAACATGTTTATGCGGTTGATTTCTTCCAGTTACTGACATCAATGCCCATCTTTCAGAAAGTCGTTTTTTGGCTTCTCTGCAGACAGATGACTCTGGAGAAAATGAAGCCCGGCTGAAAGAGGAAGGAGAAAAAGGACTTTCAAACCTATTTGGACAGTCCCATGAATGCCTAGAAGCTGGTGACATGATCTCTGAATCGCTAAGGTTTCCTACTAGATCTTCATTTTCAGACTTGTTAAAGGAACTGTCATCACCGTTATAACCATTGGATAGGACAGAAGAAGACTGAGTCTCATTCCTGTGGTGACACATCAGATTTTCGCGTACTTGACGAGTAATTTCCTTTGCTACTTCTTTAGTCTCAACATCTCCAGGCTCATCAAAATACCTCGGAGATGATGGGGATGATGAAACAGCCTTTATATCTAGAGACTTCCCTAGACTAGGCTTCAAGACGACAATTCGAGTTGGCTGTACAGGGTACTCCTCAGTTCCCCGGTTGACATAAGATGACGAGTAACCAAGATCACGGTTTCCCCATCCAGTTTCTTGACTTGATGAAGCCAATTTTTTAACTTGCTTGGTCTTCCTGCCTTGAAGCACAAACTTTTCAGTTTCAACAGCCTTTGAAGGTCTCAATACTGTGATACGCTTTGCATCTGGATGAGAAGGAACATGGTGAAAGTCAGAAAGGTTCTGCTGAGAGAATGAATTTGATTCCTGGAGAAACTCAACAAACAAATCCTTGTTGGAGCTTAAAAATTCAAGTGCATCTTGGAACTCTTTAGATTGGTGAAGATTGTCATCTGTTACAAGGCGTTTTGCTTCAGTGAACTTTTGACGAACAAGAGCCATCTGTTTCTCAGTCGTACTTTCATCAAATCTTCCTTTTCTAGGCGAGCTATCCCTTGAGCGACTCACCTTCTGAGGCGACTGCCACATTTCATACACGTCTTTAAACTCTCTACTGAGATCCTGATACTTTTGGACCTCATTATCCATAGAAGACACTGAATGATTCGGCGAAGCGTATGAATAGCTTCTGGATTTGCTTCGCTGTGTAGCAGCAGTCTCAAGATGCATCTGGGGAAGTGTTTCCAAACCCATCAACTTAGCAACCACATTAGTTGGGCTCTGTTTATGTTCGACATCTTTTGACATTTCTCGAGCAATGAGTTTCTTCATCGGTGTACCACTTACTTTGTTAGAAGCACTTCTCCTCAAATCACACATAATCTGTGCAAACAGTGCAGGCAAGAGATATCAGATGCCGTGACCATTATATTAAACAACAACTCGTGCAAATAAGGACAACAATCTGAATATAAAAAATTCTGTGTTGCTGACAATGGCATGCATAACATTTTTTATTATTTAACCAAACTTACCAATTCAGCTTCTGAATGGCCTTTATAAGAAGGGCTTGGCATTCTGGTCACATCAGATCGACTCCTTGACAGAGAGGATCCTGCCAATGAACTACATCATATTAATAACACAAATAACACATAGGTGAATACAAAACTCAGACAGAGATAAATTAAGGATAATAGGACATAAAACTTGGTCCAGAAACACATAAAAAAATGCACTAGTTGTAATAATAACACAGACTTGCATTGGGTGGACAAGCCAGTCACAGGAAGGAGATAGTCATTACCATCACGATGTGGTTTATCTGTAAGCAACTTATTCCCGTTAACAGCTGTTCCTAGATCAAATAGATTAACCATCTTCCCCAAGCATCCTGGAATCGGACTTTCAATATTTTGAACCTTTCTGCCTCGGAGTTCATTCATTTTTGGTCCCTGCAGTTACACAGCTATAAGTTATTTATCTGAGGTTTGTATCCCATCAGTGAAAAATGCACTTGTCACTTGAATTAAAGCAGGAGTCCTAGAGAGAGAGAGAGAGAGAGAGATAGAGAAAGAGAAGAGTTACAAAATATAAACCTGCCTAAAAGACCCAGGAAAAGGGAAGAGAGAGAGAGAGCAGAAGAACATAAAACTAGTAGCAGCAAAGAAGAAACAGGCCAAGGCATAACAAAACAAAGACTTTGGTAAAGAAGGAGGAATAAGATTCTGTAATCAGAGGGGGACATTTGATAGAGTGTCTGAACAAAAGGAAAGACAAAACCAATTAACCAAAATTTTCACATGACCTATCACAATCAAAAGACAAGACACTTTTTTTTATATATGCTCTGAAGTCTGAACACAAAGCACCCTTGTGAATCAAACTCAACTCACCCTTTATAAACAACTCAAATTCCGAGAATGGTGATAGAACAAAAACAATCCTCAAGGCACTCTGGATCTGCATTAACAAGATTCCCCAGCATAAGTAAATCTATCTATGAGCTCAAATTTGTCTCTCCCCACCAAAAAGGAGCAACATTTGAGTAATAAAGGCTAAAACTTTGACAAAGAGAAGAGTGAATTCAATCAGAACTCGAAGAAAGCAAAAGCAGAAAAGAACCTAATCGGGACAGAGAGAGAGAGAGAGGGTAAAGATCAGAATCTAATTGAAGTAAGAACAGGGAAAAGCAAACAAAGAAATCGAAACGAGAAAATAGGAAAAGTGAGATCAGAGAGAGAAAAAGGAGAGACCTTTAAACAGTTTAGGGAGCTGACTGAGCAGAGCAGAGCTAAGCTAAAGAGAGTAGATACATCGGGAACTCCGCCGGAAGAAGATACCGCCGGAGATGATGAATGAATGAAGTTGCCAAATTTGTTTCCGTGTCTCTCAAAATCTCTCTCTCTCTCTCTCTCTTTCACGCGCACACCGACTGAGAGAATCTCACAACGTACAGACAAAACAACGAATCAAGAGAAAGAAGGAGAGAATGGGGGAAGCTGCTTTGTACTCTCTCTCTCTTTTGTGTTCTCTTCTCCCCAATTATTAAACTTTTTTTACTTTATTTTTTGTTTTGTTACAAATTGAATAGTAATATTGAACTGAAATAATCAAGTTTTTTTTTTAACCACATCGGGAAATCAAAATTTATTTTTGGTTTTTTTCATTTTTTGCAATAAGTTCCAACTAAATAAATGTACTCTTGACTCTCAGGTTTTGTAAGTTACGGTGAAAAAAAAAAAGTAGGTAAAATTTTGTTGGTATGTTTTGAGGGTACAACAAAATTTGTTTATGTTTTTTGTAAGTTACGGTATGTTTATGTTTAGGTAAAATTTTGTAAGTTACAGTATGTTTTTTGTGACACACATAAATTTGTCCATACAAAACGATTGTTCATGTTTCATAATATTCCTTAGACTAAGATTTGGTCGTTAAGTTAAGAGTCATCATTTTTTGTGATACGAAAAAACTCACAGAAGGGTTAAATTAATATTCTAGTAATGATGTAAGATACGACAAAAAAAAAAGTAGTAGCAGTATTCAATAGTATTTGGAACTATGTATTGTAGTATTAGTGAATGATGGCAAAGACGTATGGAACATGAAAACTTTTCACATGTGTAGTAAAGAAAAGAAAATAGAAAAGAGATGTGTTTCTTAAACTCCAATGATTAACAGATTAAGGGCTAAAAAGCAAAAATTAGATTACATGATCATATATTTCATCTATTTCTACTTTTGGTTGCACGGATAGTTCGTCCCAACTTCACAATCACAATGAATGCTTTTGATGAAAATCTGGTATGGCACACCAACCAAATCCCTTTGCTAGCTTGTGCTACTTTCACAATTACTACTATAGTACCGGCCGTGTCATTTTTATTCATATACATTTGCATTTCAATGCAACAATTCAATTGCGATAGATATATATATATATGTTTCCCACTAACGAGTGGAAACTTAATTAGCTTACGCAGAAGCGAATAAATATAACTTGTCCTTCTCATGTATGGTCGAGTGGGCAATGGAATGAATGACGATCCATTTCTTTGTTGTCAGATTATCGTTGGTTATGGATATCGGTTTCTCCATACAATTTATTGTTTTCTATACAATATACATTCTCATAACCAATAACGTGAGATCGAAATCAAGATAATGTGTAGAACATACGTAAGCCATGTAGTAAATTATGCAGTCATAAAAAGAATGACTATATAATACGCGAAACAAGAATCGATATATGGTTTCGAGCCTTCGACTAATAAAAAGATAACGACTAGACTACTATCGTTTTATTATTGGTTCTACATGTTTTATATACATTAATCAAATTGGGACCAAATAAAAGAAAATCTGAAATGGACCAGCCAAAATATACATCTTTAATATCAGTTAATAAAAGGACAGATAACAGAAAAGAGAATTAAAAACATAGAGTTCGACAGAACATTATGGATGGCTTTATCATTTATCAAGAAAAAAAAAACATTATGGCTTTAACTGATAATAGAGTAAAAAGCTTTGCCTATTCACGATTTTTTCAGCCACAAAATTAGAAGGCTCTTAAATCCACCAAATATAGAACCATAATGATATGTTGATGGAAATTTGATATAATCTTACACATTTTAGTTTTAAAAAATTTATTTTTCTTTCGTTTTTTTTTGAATGTAATGTTAAATTATATTCAAAGAAAAAGATACTGTTTACAGAGCTTGTGTATAGAAAGTCTTAAACAGTTTTGAAAAATGAAATCAAGAGAACATATCTAGTAAAATCTGGCAGCAAACCAAGCTTGGATGCTAGTATCCTCGCCTTTCATAGTGCTTAGCCGGTTCCAGACGTTTTTATCAATCAGCTTGACTAACTTCTCCACCGTAGTAGGTTGGTCTTCATGACGCCGACCATTCCTCTCCAACCATAGCAAGTGTAAAGTGTTCTGAAAAACATAACCAATAAGAAGCTTTGTGGTCTTGTCCAGATCAGTGCCTCCAAGCAAAGCCATGATTTCCTTCCAGTCGACAGTATACTTGTTCAAGAGGATCTTCTTCACTAGCGGTTCCCAAACCTGTTGCGAGAAGGAACATTGAAAGAAAAGGTGTGCAGTAGTCTCCATGGGACAGCTACAGAACACACAGCCGGTGTTTACAGCCATTTTTCTTTCGTTTTTGTAAAATAAATAACACTTTGACTAAGTTGGTTATGAAAAGAAAGGATGAAATATGTAGATGTCTTTTCATGAAGATTTATATAGTACTTGACTTAACATCTTACGATCAAAAACTAACTTTGAGGCCCTTGTGTACCTTTGAATATAGCGAGTTTATTAGTGACGGGACCCTTTGGCACTCCATGTGGGTTATATTAAACAGCGTAGCCAATCACATAAGTTGGGGAACACGCCAGTTGGATTTTGTATTTTTAATAACTGTTGTCCAAACGTGTAATCTCCAACTTTTTAGTATTCGTTTCACTATGCTAATGAGTAATGACTAAGATACTATATATATTTGAAGATTATAAAGACAAAAATCAAGTAGTAAATCTTGAAAGAATCAGAGAAGAAAGAAAACAGCATGGCCATTTGTTGGCACTAAATAATTGGTTTATGGACAAAAGTAAGACAATTCACTTCATGTGATCATGAGTTCACACCACTAGACAGTCTACTCTCATTACAATAGTCAATAGAAGACCAACCAACCCTTTTAATATAAGACCGATACATACAACTAATAACTTGTTTAAAACATGAAGGTGCTAATATTTTAATCTTTTATGAAACGATGTTTCATGTTTGTATCCGTTTTAAAGCTTTTCTTTTCTTTTTCTTTTGGTAGTTGTGTCTCGTATATCGATCGCTATATATGCATGAACTAAACAATGTCGACAATCTAATCGAGTTAGCGGGTTAAGTGATTAGTAGTAATATGCATTACTAGTTTTCGTAAGAAAGTGCTAAATAATAGTATAGTTTTTGTGTTCGTGTCCTATAACTGAGAAAATATCTTATAGATAGTAAATTCTTGGTGGCTAAAATAGGAGATAAGGATCTCATTTTCAAGAAGAAAAGGAAATAAGAGATAAAAACTTGTTCGTATTTACCTAAATATATATGTGCTGGTTCTTAATTCAAGTTAGTCAAAATAGTACAAAACCACAAAAAAAAAAAAAAAAANAATGATAAAAATTTACTATATTACTATAATAGAGGAAATAAAAGATAATGAAACCACGAATGTAAACCCGCGGTACACCGCAGAGCTATAGTTTTATTTAGGAATGCATAATATAATTTATTTTTTATACTTTTTATATATGTAACTAATATGTTTTATATTTTTTAAATGTACTATAGTTTTACATAAATATATTATGTATTGTATAATTTTCATTGTGTATATTTATTGCTTTATTATATAGTTAAAATATTCTTATTGTTCATATAATTTACTTTAGTCAACAAATATACTGTTTTTATGATTTTGTATATTTATTTACAATATATGGATAATAATATTTGAAATTATATATATATTATACTATAATTTGACTTTTTAATTTAGGTTGTTACATCTGTATATCATTTTAACACCTTTGTATTTATAGGATCCAAATATTTTCATAATTTGAGTTGAGATCAAATTAGTTATTTGGTCAAATGTGCTAATTTTATTTTTCAGATATGATGTCTTATCACGATTTATTCTGCTGATTGAGTATTAGCAAAATTACATAATGAACCATCCTTTCCATATACTTTCTGGTTAATCTATTATGTAAAATTCGATTTGGACAGATCATTTATTAATGTTTTAAATGGCATGGAGTACGATTGTGTTGATACCAGCAGGTTTGTTATCTGAAAACATGTAAAGCTTCTATTTTACTAATAATATGGGTTATATTTAATCGAATTTTAAGTAAGTGATGTTTTTAATATTAATCTAACCAATACTTATGTGTTTTATGTCAGAGTTTTCCCCAATGGTGAAATCATCATCAAGTGGAAACATGCAGTAACCAAGAAATAAACACAGGTCAGTTCTCTATGTATTTTTAGCATATTATATAGCTACGATGTAATGCTTATATTTTACTATGGAAATGGTTCATTATATAGTTATGATGCAATCGAAAAAGTTATTATGAATCAGAAATGGAAATTTTTTATTGAAACAATTGAATCATTTAAAGAAAGAGCACTTATTTGCGGCAAACCATGTCACCAAACTAAGAAATACCAAACTTGGAAAGTTTTAACATGGAAAGGAATAAAAGTAAAAAGCAAAGACTATAATGTAAATAAAATGGGCCTTAGTTGGAGAGAGTTATATCGTCGACCCAAAGTATGAATTTCAAATAATTAATATCAGTGGCATGATTGTAAATAAGTTTGAACTTCAGAATTTATTTTATATATGTCTTTAAAAATGTATATATAGATATTTGAGAAATTTTTGCTTGGATAGAAATTTGCAGCAAAAAAAACACACACACATTTAAAATAATAACGATGTTGCTTTAGTTGACGAATTTGAAAAAAATGGCTATGAACCCAATTTGAAAAAAGCAGGCATGTATCTTAAGATAATATGTTTTGGCTTATCGATTGATTTACTGATTAATTTAATTATAATGAGAGTAATTATGGATTAAGTTTTTTTTAAAAATTATATCGTAGAGAATGAAAGAAAAACTAATTTTTTACAGGTTGCAAGGAAACACTAAAAACAATTAACCCAAAAAAAAGAAAAGGAAAACACAATTGTAATAACGAAATCTGAAATAAGAGTAACGTAATTCCACGTCATGACATTATCTTTAAGAACAGATATGTGATGTACACGTGGCAGATCTCAAGTGGATGGAAACGATTCGTTTAACCCAACCACAACTCATCTCTTCCTCTTTTCTTAGCCTTTCGAACATATTACTTTGGCTTTACTACCACAACAAAACAATCAAGAACCACTCTTTCGTGTCGCCAAAACAATCAAGAAAGAAAAAACAAAGATGGCCATGGCGTCAGCATCGACGGTGTTTGTTCTTCCGGCCAACGTCACCGCGGCCGGTGGCGCTTCGTCGTCCAGGAACTCCGTGTCATTCTTGCCCATGAGAAGCGCCGGTTCTAGGCTTGTAGTCAGAGCAGCCGACGATGCCGCGACTCCGGCTACCTCTTCGTCTAAAGATGCTCCTGCGGCGCCAGCTGCTGCTCCGGCTGGAGCTGCTGCCACCAAACCCAAGCCACCTCCGATTGGCCCTAAGAGAGGGTCTAAGGTCAGCCATCCTAAACCGTCTTAACATCGCCATTATCTATGTATATCACTAACATACGCATACGCCTTAGCTACTTAATCTCGATCAATGGATTCATTTGTAGGCTTATGTAGGCTTTACCAATTACTCAACTAGGAGGAATCGTTAATTGTGAAATTGTAGCTTTTGTTCATATTTTGCTCATAATTAATCTGTTTTTGTTTTACTACCAAGAGATAAAAACATTATGACCGATCCTAGTTGCTTGTATTAGTGCCGTCACAATGTCATAACTTTTGGTTCAAATCTACTAGTGTAGTGTTTGTGACTTTGTGCGTGTGTGCCGGTATCTAATACAAATATATTGGGGTTTCGTAGGTCAAGATTCTAAGGAGAGAATCCTACTGGTTCAAGACCGTTGGATCAGTTGTGGCTGTTGATCAGGTAAACGCATTTAGTCTCAAATTCGTCATACGTTTATATCTTTGATCACCACGCCGGTTTTTACAGATTTTTTTTGACCCTGGCTATAAAATGTGCAGGACCCTAAGAGTAGGTACCCTGTTGTGGTCCGGTTTGCGAAAGTGAACTACGCCAACATATCGACCAACAACTATGCATTGGACGAGATCGAAGAAGTTGCAGCTTAAATGAGAGAAATAAAAAAACTCTTGTGTATTCTATACCATCCTATCCGTTTGTAACTTGACCCGAACCATATGTACCCAAAAGTTTACAAATTATTTCTCCTCATCTGAATCTCTCGAGCCAGTTTTCTTATTTTTCACAGAATGTATTTGGAAAATTCTGTTGACTCTCATTCTACTCAGGGTTAGATGATCTCTTAACCATCCTCATAATAAACATTTTGAAGCCACTCGGTAAACTCCTATATACTTGAGCTGGTCTGACTCAGATTGATCGAAAAATCGTATTTCAAATCAATTTACTACAAAGTGACAATTTTGATTTCATAAATCTGTTCATAACTACACTTGTATGAGACTAAGAAACATATAACTTTGTATCCCTAAGTATTTAGAGTATTTACACTCTACCATCCATACCATCAAGAAGACCGGTCCAGATTCCCTTAACCGGAGGAAGCTGTGCAACAAAGGCTTGCCATGGAGGATAACCCACTCCACTTGCCCTTACACGCCCGTCCAAACGCAGAGACAAATACCTAAAACCAACATTCATATTCAGCTCAAGAACCGGTGCAAGATTCAGTTTTAAACTGTTTTCAAATCAAATGCAAGGAACTACTTACACTGGAGAGTCTGAAGATACATTAGCAAGCTTCTTTTGCTCAGCTAACCACCTGCTCATACAAAAGAACAGAGAGATCAAGACACACCTTCAAGTTCCATTCTTTCAACTATCTTTATGTGGAAAAATTCTTACTTTTCCCATTCTGGGACAAAAACAGGAGTCACTCGCCACAATCTCTTCCTTCTCTGGCTCGATTCTTCATCCGCAATGTCAGTCTCATCAAAGTCCAAAACCGGCGTATTCCCATCCGTAGAATAAGCTACCACAACCACACCTCTCTCCACAAGCCCTTGTGTGAACTCTTTACTTCTATTAAACGCTTCTTCGATAAACTCTGCAGGACCAGAGCAGATGACAAGCCTAGCAACCCCTCTCAGATCTCCTACCGAGATAACTTTATTGTTCTCTTCGACCCTCATTTTGAGTTTTGCAAGATTCTCTTCTCTTGAGAGCCTAACCATTTGTGCATTCTTGGTCTTGTTTTCTCGGAAGTAGAGGAAAGCAAAGAGAGAAGCTGCACCAAAGTCAATTCCCAAACCTTTTATGATCTCAAGAACTTCGCCTGATCTAGCCGGATTTGCAAGTGCACCAATGAGCCTAGAAGTGGCTATTAGTCCTCCTAGTGAACCACTAGCTATGAAGGCAAGGTAGAAGAACATACGGACTGATCTGAACGGAGACAGAACCTCACTACGTATTCTAGCATCAGCACTGAAACCATAAACAGAGATAACTAACTGTTTCATTACAACAAAAGGGTTTCAATAAAAGTGTCCAAATTGTAACATCTCACAGAAAAAATGGTAGCAACAACAATGAGATAACACTCTTGCGTTTATGCAGTTGTTCACTTACTAAAGGTTCAAACTTTCATCAATCTCACTGAGCATATTCCATACACTTAACTGATTCAACAACAACACAGGTAGAACCAGAACCCAAACCCATTTAAACTCAATTTAAAACGGGTTAGAAGAATTCGAATCTTACCTGATTTCGGAAGGCTCGTCTGCAGCAAAACACACGGTATTGAAAGACAAAGGTTGATGCTTTCTAGTTATTGTCAATCTAGGCGTCTTAGGATAAAAATCAAGTCTTTCTCTGTGATGATGATGACGGGAAAATCTACAAGGAGAGTATGATTCTTTTGCCGGATAAAGAGCTCGTTTACTCAGACGACAATGGTAGATGTAAGTCTGAGACGAGACCAGAGTAGCCATTGGTCTCCCTAAGATTCTATTCTCTGCAACTTCCTCTGTTCAGAAGATGACTTCTCCTTTCACTCTCTGGATCATTTTTGATTTTTTGTTTTCTCTATCTACCTGTGATCCTAAACTTGCCACGCTTCTCAGCTTCAACATTTTTGTCTTTTTGGATTCTCTTTATTAGGTAACTTTTTTCTTCTTTATTTACCGGTTCTAGTTTTTTTTGGGATTACACTTTGAAGGCTTGAAACTGCGTGTTACCAAGTGGTGATAGTAAAAAAAAAACAAAGAGAGATTAACAATTACATGACACAGTATATGTTATGTTAATTACTTATTGTATACAAATGATGATAAAGAAAGATATAAAATTGTTTTGAGTTTCCAAAAGCTCCCATATGCAAAATCTCCAAACCAATTTCATCATCTCCTCAGGTCTGACCGTTTTTACCGTTGGCTTCAGCTAACATCAGTTCCAGATCTCCTTTCCTGTTAAGCTTCACTGTCTCTGTAGTACAACAAGAAGAAGATAATGCTGAGAATTGAATTGAAACAACATCGAATATTAAGGAAAAAAACACCAGTGAAGTCTCAGAGAAGTAGAAGGAACATGTTCTCCTAAACTGCGTAATATCTACCAAGAGGCGAGGGGGAAAGAGAACGTACCTGTGCAACCACCAACGTGCTTGCCTCCTGTTCATTAGGACAAAAAGATTTAGACACTGTTATGTGTTGTCATAAACAGGAAACTATCTTGTTCACTTCTTTAGAGCATACAAAGGTTTCATCTTTTGAAGCAGAACATTAGGAAAACAGCATTCAATGCAGATATGATCGATGTAAAAGGAGTAAACTACTTACCAACAAAAACATTAGGAACAGTGTGTTGCCCAGTAAGTCTTTCCAGTACCTTTTGCAGCTGTGGCCCTTGTGGACCTAAAATGAGCCAGAGATGGTTTAGTCAAACAGAACTAAGCACATAACAGATAATATTCTGCTGTCCAAAATCACCAAATCTTTAGACAATTGTATCTTCAGCTGTTTTCAGAGAGACACATAAACTACCAAGATATAGGTAAAGACTAGTAATTCGACAAGAAACAAAGGCAGAATATCACAAACACAAAAGGCAGACAAGAGTCCCCATAAAGTAAGTTTCTAACCCATAGTTCAGAAACAGGAGTTACAGCTTACACAGATAAAGTTATGAACCAGTTCAAATCTGAAAAGTAAACCAATTGAAAGGTAAACAAGACTTTGATTCTTTCAACGAGTCTAAATGCCACAACATAATCTAGATCAGTAAAACACAAATGAAACCAAATCCAAACGATAAAATGCAATACTAATAATAATGGATACTTCTAATTCTCAACAACTAACAAGCATTACTTCATCCTCTATCAAAAGCCATGACATAAACTATAAGTTTACTAATATCATAATCATATCAATTAATCAAGCTAAGCTGACTAAATATATGACAAAACATAGAAGATGTAAAGCAAATGTAAACATACCAAGTTGATCCAATTCAATAACCAGTGGCTGAACCCCAAGTCTCTTGAACAATGTCTTCACTTCAGAACAGTATCTTCAAAACAACACCAAACACCAACAAATATATATATGTTCAAAAAGTAAGCAAAAGAGTCATAATTTGTGAGAAAGGTCAACAGCAAACATTAAGATCTGACGATCAGCAAAACCCATAACTAAAAGGAGTAAACTTTACAATGATATTTAACAAACCCATTCTCCAATTAAGAAAAGAAGCAAGAAAAAAATTCCTAAATTTAGATTATCTGAGACTCAAAAACTGAAAAAAGAGAGAGAAGTGAGAAGAAACCATACGAGCACCAAGTTTTGGAGTAAACAACAACAGTGTTCTCAGTCACTGTTTTCTTAATGTTCTCCTCCATTCTCGATCCAAACGAAGAAGAAGACGACGCAGCCGACGAAGACGAAGACATGGCTCGAACAGAACATGTCTGTTTTAGACATCTCTTGAAAGGAGATCCGACAGATACAAAAGAGAATGAATAAGAAGAGGAAGAAGAAGAAGAAGAGATTGAAGGAATCGGATCCAAAGACGACGATGCAAGTTTCAATGTGTTAAATGCTGTGACAGCCATGGCGAGTTCTGAACCTTAAGAGATTTCTCAAAAATTCTCAAAAAGACAGATTCTTGGAGTTGGAGCTTCTTCTTTGCGTGCTATTTTGTCTCCTCCGTGACTTGTCCTTCTTTTTCTGAAATTTCGTGAACCAACAAAAAAAAATCTGAAACTAATATATTTTATTCTGCGGGATGTACTACTTAATGGGCCTTTAAATGCCCTTTAGTTTATTACTAATGGGCTTTGAACTCTTCTTATAAAGCCTATAAGACCCAGAAGAATAAGAGGGAGATTGCATGCATACTATATAATAAAAGCGTTTTGATGATACATACATACAGTAACTCGTAAAATTATTTAGTCCTCCAATCCATAGTATATAAAAATTTCAACCACTATACCACAATTGCTTAGTAAAATTATAATAACTCGTAAGACATACGATATCTGAACGTTACTTTGAGTTTTTATTCTTTACATTGAGTTATTTCAGTTTTTACATAAGGAATTCAGTATTTGATCGACTAGTATAATGGTTGGCAAGTTTTGTCATTTTACACATAAAGGAAGGCCAATAACAAAATTCGTGAGAAATTTATGATATAAGAAAACAACTCATCCAAGGACCTACCTTGATAAGATCATGTGGGGACTTTTGACTAGTTGTAATGTCATGGGTTCGAATTATTTTCATTTGTTGCTCAATTTGTTTTTGTCCATATCCCACCAACATTTTTCTTCATTCATTTATAGCCCAAATCTTTGTTGCAATAACATACAATCATACACATATACGTAATGTATTATATATATGCACACATACTTGATAAGTACTGTACATGATATATATTAAATATTATTATTATATACGTGCACACACACACACAAAATAACTCGCTTTTAATTATAAACATTTGTATTAATAAAAGTGACTTAAAAAATTGGCAAGTACTCTCATTTGTACAAAGTTCCTTTGTGTTGTCCGTGTCCATCCATGTGTATTTGCATTTTATATATTAAACATTGGCAGTTTGGCACAAATCAAAATACTTTAGAAAAATCAGATATATGGTCTCTTTTCGGAAAATGAACATCTAAATATCCAAATTCAACTATTTAAGGTATTTAGTTAGAATTGTGGTTGTGGGGTTTCAGACATTATATTCTATATTTCCAAATTCTTTTACACAGACTAAAAATTGATGTACTAATTAAGATTTGTATTTGCTTATACAAAATCTTATAATAGAGAAGAAAACAAATCTTGTAAGAAAACTTATTTTACACAGAAATATCAAATTTCTGTATATAGTTTTAAGAAACTATAATGAGGGAATGACGGAATGTTAAACATAATCGGAATGAATCTCGAGCCGGATTGGAACTAAATTGCCCATACTACATAGATGTGTGTGTGGGGTTGCAAGTTCATAAAAAGTGATATAGAGACATGGGTACTATAGTGTTCCACTCGAAACTTTACCATCCCAATGATTAATTCCAGTACATTCGAATTCTTTCTCTTTACGTACCTATTTGGAGTAAAGAACTAAAACTTGATAAACTATATATATATATATATGTATCTTTCTTTTTGACGCTTATCTAAACAAATTATATGGAAAACGTTCGTAGCCCTTGTGATATACTTGTATAGTTAGTTGTTAGAGACGTTGGTCCTCTACTTCAATAACATACATTGTGCAGTTTTACAAAAAAAAAAACATATACATTGTCTATAATTATATTTTATTGATGTATATATATATATATATATATGTAAACGTTGAACTTGGAAAAATCAGTTACGTACGGAAATTAAAATTTCAGAGATTGTATATATGTGTGGTGAAATGTTAGTTTTTCTTGGTATCTTCTTTCTTGTGTTTAGCGTAGAAGATTGTTTCTACAAGTGGTAGTTCATCTAACAGACATAGGCATGTGAAAGAAAACAAACCCTAGTTTTTGCAGACTTCGGTAATGTGTAAGATGGACAATATGGGCCCTTGAACATGAGTGATTTCTCCATTGGAGAATTTGTGATCATTCCCATGTGTTACCCATTTACTCTTTGTCACTGATATCTTTGAAGCAAATTAATCTCAAATCATTTGACCCATATAGACATGCCTAATCGTATATACCATTCAAAAGTAGATGTGTCGATATAATGTTTGAAAACATAATTATTTGGTCGAGATAGTTCAAATCGGTCTGATTGACAATTTTAAATCAAAGTCGTACAAAATCTTGTTACGCAATTTCGGAAAAAGTAAATGAAATTGTGAATGTAAGTGGACATATATCTACCTATGTGATGGATTCCTAGCTAGCTAGGTCTTCATAACCAAAATATAACTAGAATATAAGATAATGCCTATCAAGCGCTAGGGCTTTTGCTAAGGTAATGAAAATAGATTGAGACTACGTGTGAATATGAGGTGACAAGTGACAAGTATGGTATGGTGATGACTGATGTCAAAAAAAGAAAGATGACAAGTATGGCAAAAGAAAAGAAGAAAGCAAAAAGATAATGGTCACTCAAATTCAACATCTCTCAACTTGTAGTTTCTAAATAGGTAACATGCGGTGAGGGTACATGAGGCTAGATGATCACTCCTCCATGGCCTTTGAATAAAATAGACTTCACACGGTGTACACGCCATTATACTTCCAAGATATTATAGACATTTCCAGTTCAAGTATTCTGGTGGAACTTAAAATTTACCATTTATGGAGCTAGTTATATTCTTTTATGGGATTATATAATTGTTATGTCCTCAAATTTTCAATACCTACCTACGTAAATAAATGAATAATATTATATTAGACTTTTTATAATCCAAATCAAATATGTATATATAGTCTGAATTTATTATTAATCAAAGTCAGTTTTATTGTATACAAATGAAAAAAAAATCGTAAACTTTTGTAATTGTCGAGTTTGGCGTGTGATTTATCGATCGCGATACATGTAATATAATACATTTTCCTTTGAATTTTCCATCATAGAGGATAATGTTTTCGTAGAATAAAAATAGGATAACAAATACCAGCAAGAAAAAATAAGAATTTGTTGAAAACTTGAAGTCTTGAATTGTTATAAATTCTATATATATCAATAATAATGACAATAATAATAAATGTACAAATGCTGTGGTCGAAAATGGTTTTGAACTGCTGGCTTTATCCTTTGACGTTGGACATAGGCCGATCTACATTTGATGTGACATTGTAAGATCTCTTTTATTAGTGGATTTTAAATCTCTTCATTGGACCCAACACATGTGGGTTTTTAATGTCATCACAAAATTTATTCACTTTTTCTCTTTGTTTTTTCCCCTCAGACATTTCACTATATAATATAATATATATGTATCTATATATAAATATATTGTTTTCTTCTCCCTGGTTTCGAATTTTGAACAACTGTTTTCTCTAAATTTTGACCAGTTGTTTTTTGCTCTACAATTGTTAGTATACTTTAAACTATCATTTTATGTTTTTTTCTTTCTTCAAATTTATCACAAATTAAAAATATATATACTTTAAGAATATAGCATGCAAATGTAGTTTGGAAAAGGACATTCTTATTTTTCTTTAACAATGCTTCACACTTGAAATTTTCCTTAAGATAGGATACGATAAATATTAAAACGAATCAGATCCACCAGGTTTATAACAGACTGCATATATGTTGTTAATCAGCAAATGCTTATAATATAGTGATTCACTGATTCTTCTGTAACATTGGTCGACATTAGAAAATGTTCTATATGATGCATATGATTGGCAACTAAAATAATAATACTAGTATAATGATTTTTTTTTTTCTGGGGGTCAAATTGCATAATGGTTGAAGGCTTTTAGATGAGTCCTAACTTGGATCGAAGGAAATTTAATTACCTATTTAGTTTCCGTGCAAAGCGGGAAATCGATGCATGAACCACGACACTAATAATTTCATTAATGACTGACTCGAACTAAAGTGGGATTTAATTATGTGTTCTGTTTATTAGGTTTTATCACCTAATTAATTAGTTTCAACCCACCAAAAACACATAGAGATCACATGTATTTGAGAAATGAGAATCATCTCTAAAATTGTGTTTTGACAATTTTAGTTACTTACAAAATTCCCATTAATTAAGTATTTTTTTTTTTTGGCAGTAACAAAAATACATTATACCGGATTAATTTGACCTGATGAATGGTAAAAAAATTATAATAAAATGAAGCTGTGATGTGATTATGTGTATAGTAGCTAGCTGTGATGACCTATGTTCGTGAGCTTTCGTATTTTGCTCTACTCTAGATTTGTTGCGTAGTTCATTACTATTATTATTATTATTATTATTATTATTTTTTTCTCCGAGATTTTAAGAGACTTGTCAATTGACCATAATAATTACTACAAGAATTTTGTTTATGATTTTGTTTCTGTTTTCAATTCATACAACACTGAAAGTTAGTTCATGTGTAATGTTCCCACAAAACTGAATAATTAAAGGGAAAAATGTCATTTAAACCATGAACTTTCAAATTTTGGCCATTTAATCCATGAACTTTGTTGTAGGCCATTTAAAACATCAACTTTTGTTGATTAGTTTTTTTAAACATGAAATTTCTTTGACCAAGCCAAAAAAGACATGACGTTAAATCCGATAATTGACTTACTAACAGACGTTAATATGCCGTTAATTACTCCGTTACTAACAAAACGACAACGTTTTAATAGAAGTTTTAGTTTGAAAAATGTCATTTAAACCATGAACTTTTAAATATAGGCCATTTAAACCATGAAATTGTCAATGCATGTCATTTAAACCATGAACTTTCAACTTTCTGTCATATAAATCATAAACTTGCCATGGGCCTTTGGTGAAAACTAGACAACCTGAAAATTTTGGTTACTGTAGCAAACCGAAAATAGAAAGCCTAACCGTTCGGTGCAATTGATTTGGATAATCGTATTTCGGTTCAATTTGGTAATCGGACCGATTGGTTTATTAGAAACCACAATATATAAACCTAACCGGCTAAACCGTTTAACCCTAGTTTAGTTTCTCTCTTCTTTCTTCGACTCTGTCTCATGATGCGATTCTGAAAAAGAGAAAGAAGAACATCAATTCATCCTTCTTTTTCGATCTTTGTCATATATTTTGTGTCTTTTTGTATTTGTCTTGAGTCTTCTTCATTTATTAGGACACTACACTAGAGTTTAAAGGATTGATCATCTTCTTTTAGGACACTACACTAGAGTTTGAATGATTGATCGTCTTTTTCATGTATTATGGTTTAAATGATATAAATTTGAAAGTTCATGGTTTAAATGACATATATTTACAAGTTCATGGTTTAAACGGCCTATATTTAAAAGTTCATGGTTTAAATGACATTTTTTCGCATTAAAACTTCCATTAAAACGACGTAGTTTTGTCAGTAACGGAGTGATTAACGGCATAGTAACGTCTGTTAGTAGGTTAACTATCGGATTTAACGTCATGTCTTTTTTGGCTTGGTCAACGAAATTTCATGTTTAAATAAGCTAGTCAGCAAAAATTGATGTTTTAAATGGCCTAAAACAAAGTTCATGGTTTAAATGGCCAAAATTTGAAAGTTCATTGTTTAAATGACATTTTTCCCAATAATCAAATCAGTTATTTGTAAAGTTTTTCCTTTGCACTTCCAGAATTTTCTAAGTAGAAAATGACTTACGTCGCATGTTTTTTTTTTCAATTCCTTTATCACCTAAAAGAGGGTTTTCATGATGTTTCAACAAGGCCATAGTAGAGAACTAGAATCCGCAACTCTGAAAATGATTCATAGCAATGATAGCATCAAAGTTTTATCCAAACTACTGTCCAAATTAAACATGCTTGTTCAATACCGACATGGTCTAAAGAGAGCTTCTCTGATACATGAAAAGTAAAAGAGCAGGGCCAAACTACAGAAAGATGGTAAAATTGAAATCAAAATATTTTTGGCTTAAAGAATATCAGAAAAGTGTACACAATATAGATTGTTAACTATGCAAAAAGAGGAAAAACATAGACTTGTACAAAAGAATCAAAGAACCCACCCCAAAAAAATGAATTGTTAAAAAGTATATAGAAAAGAACAAGTAAACAAAAAAAAAAGGAAAACAAAAGGCCACATCTTCCTCTGTTTACACAAAACGCCCAAAACAAACAAGTGGAGGAGGTAACAAAAAAAACACGCACAACACCCTTTGATTCGTTTTGGGTCTTCAGGAGAGGGCTCTTCTCATTTCTGTGATCTATCTCTGCATGTCCTAAACTCTAATCTTTTTTTTTTCCTAAAGTTAGAACTGTTGAGAGATACATCTTCGATGAGAAGCCGTTGAGCGTTTCGTGGGTTGTTTTGTTTCTAGTTTCCAAACAGAGCCTATGTCTTGTGCGATCCTAACCGCATCCATTGACGCACCTGAGAGCCCTTTCTTCGTAAACCCAACTGCATACAATCCTGTCCTCCCTTTCCAACCGTTGTTATCAGCTACTGTCTTTGGGAAACCATTCTTTGCAAAGAACTCACTCTCTTGTAGCCAATATGGGACGTTACTACGATAACCAGTAGCGAGGACTACTGAGTCCACGTCTAGTTGTTCTCCGTTGACAAGTTCGACTTGGTTTCCGTTAAACCTTTTGATCCCTGGAACCACATCGATCTTTCCTGATTTGATCTTCTCCATAGCTCCGATGTCAAGCACGGGTGTTTTGCCTTTGACACTCTTTAGCTCCATCGGACCCATCTCGGGTCGTTTCAACCCGTACTTCTCGATGTTTCCAAGCACCATCCAACTCAAAACCATTAGTATCTTGTCCACAAGCCATAGAGGAAGCCATCTTAACATCTTCATTGCAAGCTCGAACGTGGATTTACCCATTACTTCCCTCGGCATCACGTGAAGGGAGCTTCTCACGACCATGGAAGGCTTAGCGAAATGGTTTGCTAGGTCAAGTGACACTTCCATGCCTGAGTTTCCACAACCGACGACCAGAACTTTTTTCCCGGCGAACTTCTCGCCGGACTTGTAGTCACAAGCGTGAATCACCTCGCCGGAAAACTCGGAAAGTCCCTCAATCTCCGGCATCACTCTTTCCGCATTCTCTCCAGTGGCCACCACAAGCCACCGGCAAATATACTCGACCTCCGTCCGAGTCGACTCGGTGTTCGACACGGTCTTGACTCGCCACAACCCACTGGTCTCATCGAACCGAGCGGTCTGCACACACTCGTTGAACTTAGGGTTGATCTCGAACCGGGTTGCGTAGGACTCAAGGTAGTCGATGAACTGACGCTTCGTCGGGTACTCAGGGAAGTCCTCCGGGAAGGGCATTTTCGGTAATTGACAAAACTGCTTGGGAAGGTGAAGCTTGAGACGATCGTAAGTACGTTTTTGCCATAGAGAAGCAATACAGTCTGCTCTCTCGAGAACAACGAAAGGAACGTTTTGTTCATGTAAACAAGCCGCGGTGGCTAAACCCGAAGGTCCTGCTCCAACGATGACAGGTCCATTGACCCAAATACACCGGTTAGGTGTTGAATCTTGATGATCATGATCCATCAAACGAAACATACTCTCCATTTCTTTTTTTTATATAAGTTTCTTTAACGAGTTTTAGAGTTAGAGAAAGTTTTTGTAAAAGAAAAGAGAAAGTGAGAGAGAGAGATAGAAGCAATAGAGGTAATTGGAAATGGTTATGAATTTGGAATGAAGATAGTGTTTGAAGGTTATGGTGCTTATATAGAAGAATAGATCATCCCATGTGGCGTTGAATATTTTTCCACTCTCGACGATATTTATTTTATTATAGTAATATATAATCATGAGCTTCTGATATTTGTTTTTTTTTTAATAATAACAGAGTATTTGTGAGTATGATTGCTTAAGAGTTGTACTTAATTTATTTAAGAAAAGCTAATGGGTGTGTGTGTGTGACGGTTGAGCACTTGTAATAAACAGTGGTAATGCTTGACGACGAAGTAATAGTGTCATACTAATATTTTTTTTTGGTATTGGGAAATACAAATTTCTACCGACCATTTGGTGTGTGTTACTATTATTACTTAATTACATCTTTTAATTAGTAACTATACTAGTAATATTATTGGTTAATAGTAATACTATTATTAAAAGAGAGAATGAATGTGGAAGTGATGGAATTAGGGAGCAACGATGGTGACTGTTGAGAGAGAAGTGATTCTTCCAAGGAGGATGAAGCCACGTGGGAGATGACGTGGACTGGAGAAGCCACGTGGAGAGGATGAGGGAGCCAAAGCTCTGTTATTATTTTTCTCTTACATTGTGTGGAACCAAATGAATAAATCCACATCAACCCCATTCCCTTCAATTAGAGAGCTTCTTCTAGCTCCACTATTATTATTATTTTTGGTCCCGCCATCTCCACATTTTTCCAATTTTTTTAAATAATATTTTAATAAAACTATGATAAATTTTAGGTACGGAAAATGTGATTTTACTAACAACATATATATCCTTTTATTATTATGTTAAAGACAAATCTCACATTTTTTTTATTTTAGTTAGATCAATAACCAACTAAAATCTTCTACATTGATATCTTTACTACAAGTTATTGATCTAGTGCTCTCACTACTGACTATCACCTCTGTCTATAAAAGATTGATTTTCTAGTTCCACAAAAATTGATTTTTAATATATTTTTAACTAATTAATAATAATTTGTAAACTTCAAAAGTAATCACTTTATGAATTGTTTTTAGTTTATAATTAAATAATCAGTTTTAGTGAAAGAAAATAATATATTTGTTAATAATTAATACTCATTATTTCTTAATTTGTGTGAAAAATTTTAAACATAATTTTTTTAGGAACTGAGAGTAATTTATAATACTAGTGGATGATCATTGTGGACACTTTCAAATGATATGAGAAAAAAAAGTATTTAATTTTTGCTTCTTGTTTACTCAAAATCTCGACCTAAAGAAGTATCAAAATTATTTTTAGTGTAGTGTTTTCATATTAAATTTTAAATTAGGCAATAGAGCCCATCAAAATAAAATATGTGATAGGTAGTATTTGATTAAGGAAGCCTTTTATTAGCTTTAATAAAGTTGGAAATTACACGATTTTAACTTTTGTAACTAAAGCTATGCTAGCCAAGTGATGGTGACTAACTCAAGCTAGAATCGTAAAGATTTTTTTCCTCTTCATTGGTACTTGTAATCGCAATTGTAAAGTGCATTTTCTTGAAAGTAATCAAGCAAAAGCGACTCATATTGGTGGCTGGCTATGAGTTAAGTTTTTGAGTTTGTCAAAAGAAACTTTCTATATTATAATAGAAAATCAGAGGATCCCACCAAAACCCACTAGAAGGATTGTGGGAAGAAGAAACCTAAAATTAGAGATGTAAAGCCATGTGCATGGAACCTTGGTTTCCATGGAGTTTTCTCTTCTTTTCATGTCATCACATTTTGGAAGCTTTGAGTTTGGCATATCCACATATAGACACACTCACCAATATCCATGCTCTATGTGTATGTATATGCTTAAATAATAAACGAAAAGATATACACTCATTAAACGTTATTAGCTTCCTTTTAAAAAAAAAAACGTTATTAGCTTAACCGGTTGAAATTGTTATTTTCATCGTTTTCGGATCGGACTTGAAATCTCGTTCGGAAAAGAGATTCATACATTCTTTATAAACTCATCATGGTATTAAAAAATGCATATGCATTCACCTTTTTCATATAGAATATTAGGGTAAGCACTTTAGGATATGGGTTGGGTTACTAGAAAAGCTTATTAGGTATGAATCAATGTATTATCATCGTGCATTGAGTCACGACCACTTATAGTTATTAACCTTTTTTTTTTTCTTTCTAATCACGATAAACGAAATGTACCAAACTCTTTTATTAGAATTATTAATTACAATATCATTGTGTTATAACTTAAAGTTGATAGTAACCATAGATTCAGAAAGCTTTAATTATTTGTGTGATAGAGAGAGCGAAAGATTGCTCGATCAATTCTCTCACGAATGTCGATCCCTTTATTGTACGAGTTTTTGTTTTTGTTTTTGTTTTTTTTTTTTTTTGCTTTTGTATACTTATTTTTGGTTTTTGTCGTTGTTTGTAATGAATTCGCGTTACTTCACAGGCCAGCTACTATCTTTTTATTTTATATGCCAATTTAATTAATCCGAGGACATGTTCTATTTTAGTTTGGAGAAAATAAAGTTAAAAACACTAGCTAATATTAAAAAGACTATATACTGTATATGTACTAACATATTCAAGCTGTAGAAAAAAAAGGACTCAACTATTCATAACAATACTAAAATAAATATTAGCAAACGTATATATGTTTAATCAAATACGTGAAAAATACTCAAATACGCAAATAAATAAATCTAGTAGATGTTTGTTTCAACTATTGCTTAACAAATTAATGTATAGCTAGCTTTCGTAGTTAGTTTGTAAATTATTTGATAAACGTGAAATACTTGAGTCCGCGTAAAAGTTGTCGTTTATGCATGCATGATTTTAAGCTGTATATATAGCATACTACAAGGTTAAAAGAAAGAATTAACGAAAATTAGTTAGAAATATTGAAAAGTATTAGCATAAATAAATATGGAAACGATAATCAATCATATGGATAGTCACGCGTAAAGAAAAAAAAGAGAAGGATGAAATCATTGGAATACGAAAACGAATCGTTTCATCACAATTAGGCGTAAAGTGAATATGCAGCTCATTCGCCGCAGAAAGTTTTTAATTTAACTTATTATTTTTTTTAATCATAAGAACATACTATACAATTTATTATACATTTCTCATCGCTTCCTACAAGGCTACAAATGGCGGTGCACTCTATCTCAAAGTATTACTATATTATGGTATAACCTTTACGGTTGGTACGTATTAATTAAGTTATTAAAGAATTACACAATACCTTTTGGTTTGTGAAGTTGTTTTTTTATTTCATGTTTGATTTGATTTTTACAACAAAATTGATCAGATAATAAACTGAAAATAACATTTTTTCATAACAAAATCTCAAAATTTATGATTCCATTAAGAAGTTAATTAGTCACATAATATCTAGCTATTTCTAGTCTAAATGTGTAGATGTATAATCATTCACCACTTTTTTAAACTCATACTCCCTCCATTTCAAAATATAGGATGTTTTAAGCAAAACACGCATATTAAAAAATTTTTACTTTTAATAAGTTCAACCAATCAGAAACAATACTACATAATATAAAATACTATACTAATCTAAAAATTACATTGAAATTTTATATATTATGAAACAAAAAACTTCTCTAAAATATCTTATATTTTAAAACAGAGGGAATATAATACATGTGGTTGATTAAACTAAAACATAAATAATCACATAATGTCCTTTGTAATTAGTTTTTAAAGAATTGTGATCTTATCTTTTATTTAATGATTGTGATTTTGTAGTCTGCTGGATGGTGTTTATAGTTTAGTGTGTCAATCTGTATTTTATTTTTTCCATACTGCTTCTGACCAACCATTAGTATTAAAGAGAATATATGTACTACTACTGCTTATAAAATACACCTATAGTAAAACAGATATGAAAAATGGGTATTTTACTACCATTGCACAAAATGTAATTTAGGATTACGCTCAGAGCATAATTGTAAAGGGAGGGGCCATTCCCGAGATTAGAACAGCTTTTCCCGATTTAACAATTGATTTTGCAACGATAAAAGGACTCTTTTTTATCTATTTCTTTTTACTTAATTTATCTATATAGCAACTAGTATATGCTCATTAGACCGCATTAAGTAGGTTCCATAGAATCATCTTCGCAATCCGATGATTTTGATTGGTCACATGTATAGTAGTATACTACTAGTAGAGAACAACTGAATAACATAAAAGAGTTCACCTTTGCGAAAAAAAAAAAAAAAAAACTTAATAGAGTTCACTACTTCATTGAGTAATTGTAATCACAAGATATTTCAAAATTCCAATGTCTTTTTTTTTCTACAGATGTAAAGGAATAATAGTAAAATGAGCTGTGAAATGATAAAATAATATGAGACAGTGAAAATAAGAATAAGAATAACTAGCATTTAAGGAGAAGAAATAAGAATTACAACAGGTCACATGAAATTAAAAACCTTCAAAAGAATATGAAAATATTAATAATCATGTAGAAAGGAACAAGAGATCTTGAAGAATCTATAGGAGCCAAATAATAATAATTATTAATCCATTATATTACATCTCATATTCTCATTATATACAAAAAATGATTGGCATATTAGAACTCCATAGATTTTCCAAGATCTTGTGAAACTAACTCCCCCATACATAACTCAGAAGTCAGATCTGACTAGCATTATACCTAATATGCATATACAATATATATATACACACACACTATACAATTAGTGGTTTAAATAATGGACAAAACCTCATAAACTTCAAATTCGAATATATGGATTGTTATTTTGAACTGTTCTTCTAGATCGTAATACATATATGGATTTTATTTACACAATTATATAGTTTTGTTGAGAGAGTTTGAAGACAGGAGATCTTGATAAAGATTATAGGCACCAAAACCTTAGCAACATTATAACACATTTTAATGAATCCGATTGGTACCACGTTTCAAAATGTTATCGCTTCTATTTATTATGTGTCAAGTAGCTAGAAGGAGCAGATCTCAGCAGGTGATTGATATGAAACATTTGACAGCTTAATTGGTCTGAAAGTTTTGATCTTCAGTGAACTGTTAGAGATTATTATAGTTGATATCTTTGTTAGATAAGTCTCAAGCGTCTGGTTATATGAGAATTTGTGCTGATCAAAATATCTATCAAAGTCATTAATAATTTATATTCTTATAATAAAAATAAATACTAATTCGTAACGACGGGAACATATCAAGGTTTCCACCAAACAAATCTTTTGAACTTGACCAGGGGTGATCATACTTCATTATGAACCAAAACATATGGTGTTTTTCTTTATTTGTGCATTTTATCTACATCATTGACCAACATATGATTAGTTGAGGTAGAATTATAATCTATAACTATTTTAATATTTTATGAAGAAATTAAACATTACTTCAGTACATATGATATAGCAAAAAAGAATTCTTAACTCGTATTACTCTGTTTCTTCTGTAAGATACAAAAAAGGTTATAATAAGACACATAACTCACTAATGATATTAGTACATAATTGATATGTAATCTTATAGGTATGATATGCTCAAAGTAGTTGAAACATTTTTATAACAAAGAAAAGTAAAACTAATTGAAACATATCGAGTTATTGGGTGGAACATTCAAGATATAGTGTGCGTCATACCAATATCATCGAAGTTGTCACATGCTATAGAATATGAATTTTTTTTTTAATAAAGTAATTAAGAAAATTATAACAATTAAACAACCTATTTGTCACACTAATTACCACACTATTTATACAACCAAAACATACGAAAAAGATTCTTGCCTACGTAGACGATTCTCAACAAGAAAATAATCACCGCATGTTGATAAGCTTTGAAGCTTAAAGACCAAGTTATCCTTACAATGGAGAGATAAGGATAAGAGAAAGTCTCAAGATATATTCAAGTTAGAATTAGGAGTTATCTAGTTCTAAGTCCTAATAGTAATAGGAATATGAAAGCCTCTATATATATATCATATGTTGAGTTGTGACCATGATATGAGATTAAGAGAGAGCTTCTAAGTGTTTAGTTTTGAGAGGAAATTTTCTAAACATAATAATAAAGGAGAGTGATTCTTTTATAAAGTTCTGTTCTTAAATCTTTTATTTGGTATCAGAGCTAGGATTGAATCAAAACCAAAGGACCGGATCTTTGATTCAATATGAGCGAGCTGGCTACTAATACATGACAAAAGGATGTTGAAAAATCTGTCTCGATTCAATGTCCGCAACTCACATCTTCAAACTACACAGTTTGGTCAATGAAGATGAAAGTTATACTACGGATTCAAAAGGTTTGGGAAACCATTGAACCAGGTTCTACAGATGCAGATAAAAATGATGTTGCAATAGCCTTATTGTTTCAATCAATTCCTGAGTCTCTTATACTGCAAGTTGGAGACCTTGATTCGCCAAAAGCTATTTGGGAATCGATTAAATCGAGAAACATGGGAGCTGACCGTGTTAAGGAAGCTCGATTACAGACTTTAATGTCTGATTTCGAAAAACTACGGATGAGTGATTCAGAGAAGGTTGATAGTTTTGCTGGAAAGCTATTGGAAATCGCAACACAAGCATCATCACTCGGACAAATAATCGATGAGCCTAAGATGGTGAAGAAAATTCTTAACAGTGTGCCAAGAAATAAGTTTATTCATCTTGTTGCCTCTCTAGAACAAGTATTGAACCTCAATACTACAAGCTTTCAAGAGATAGTTGGAAGACTTAAAGCTTTTGAGGAGAGGGTACAAGGAGAAGATAAACAAGAAGAAACACAAGGAAAGCTGTTGTTTGCAGGATCCGATCAACAAACTCAGTCAAGCTACCCTCAAAGCTTTAATAACTATCGAGGCAGAGGCCGTGGCCGTGGAGGCAGAGGGTACAGAGGACGCGGCAGAGGAAGGTATAACAGTCAAGATCGAACTGATTACCCCACAAATCAGAACCAAACCCAGGAGAAAAAGGAGAAAACGATAACATGTTTTAGATGTGACAAGGTTGGTCACTATGCTTCTTCTTGTCCCGAAAAACTACAGAAGATGCAAGAAGCAAATAAAGTCGAAACAAATGAGACAGAGAAAGCTGATCAAACTCTGTACTTACATGAGGTCGTTTTTCTCAATGAAGATAAGCTCATCCCGAATAACTACAGTAAAGAAGAGGGTATGTGGTATTTAGACAATGGAGCGTCTAATCACATGACTGGACATGAGACTTATTTTGCAGAACTCAATAAGAACATTAAAGGTAAAGTAAAGTTTGGGGATGGATCATGTGTGGAAATAGAAGGCAAAGGATCGATCTTATTTGAAAGCAAGAACGGTGAGCAAGTTCTTGTGACTGATATCTACTTTATCCCTGATTTGAAGAGCAACATCCTCAGTTTAGGACAAGCAACTGAGATAGGGTGTGATGTGCGAATGAGACATAATTACCTCACAGTTCACGATCCAAGCGATAGGCTTCTTGTGAAGGTAATGAGATCCACGAACAAGCTATACAAGGTTAGTCTCAAGATTGGTAGACCAACATCACTACTTACTAGACTTGAAGATAATACGTGGAAGTGGCATGCTCGCCTGGGGCACATTAGTTTTAAAACCATCAAAGCTATGTTCCAGAAGAAGATGGTTTACGGTCTAACGGAGGTCATAGAAGAGAAGATGCTATGTGAATCTTGCTTAGTTGGTAAGCAGACCCGCCAAGTGTTTCCCAAAGCTGCCCTGTTCAGAGTCTCACAACCTTTGGAACTACTTCATGCGGATCTTTGCGGTCCTATTTCGCCTGCAACACTAGCAAATAACAGATACGTCTTTGTTATCATTGATGATTTTTCAAGATATATGTGGTCTATCTTGATCAAAGAAAAAAGTGAAGCTTTTGGAAGCTTCAAAGGATTCAAGAGTGTTGTAGAAAAGGACCTTGGAAGAGCAATTAAAACTCTTAGAACAGACAGGGGGGGAGAGTTCACTTCAAAAGAGTTTAATGATTTCTACATATCTGCTGGGATAAAAAGAAATCTTATTGCACCTTACACCCCTCAACAAAACGGTGTGGTAGAAAGGAGGAATAGGACGTCAATGGAGATGACTAGAAGCTTACTTAAAGCAATGGAGATTCCGAATTACCTTTGGGGAGAGGGTGTTCGCCATGCTACATACTTGATAAACAGAATTCCAACCAAAGCTCTAGATAACATCACTCCGTATGAAAGCTTGCGAGGAAGGAAGCCCAACATTGATCATCTAAGAGTGTTCGGTTGTAAGGCTTATGCGAAGATTGATGGTGCACTTCTTAGAAAACTTGATGATCGTTCACAGTCACTAGTTCACCTTGGAATTGAGCTAGGATCAAAGGCTTACAGGTTGTTTAATCCATCTACCAGAAGGGTAGTGGTAAGCAGAGATGTAGTTTTTAACGAGAAAACTACATGGCCTTGGAATACGTCAGTTGCAGAGACGGATAGGGAGCCAGGAATGTTTCACATGCGATGGGGAGAGGTGGAGGATGCTGGAGAAGGACCTTTTGTCACAAATAATGACTTTGATAATCATGAAGAAGATGAAACAGAGAGTGTATCATCGCAAGAAAACAACAGTGACAATGAGGTAATTGTTACTCAGAACTCGCAACAACAGGAACAACAACAACCTCTACGAAGAACATCTCGTCAAACCAAGAAACCGAAGCACTTAGAGGACTATGTGCTTTTGTCGATGATTGAAAGTGAAATACTCCTATTTCTGATCAACGATGAGCCATGTTCTTATAAGGAAGCTAAAGGCAAAACAGTTTGGAGGATTGCTTGCAAAGAAGAGATAGATTCGATTAATAAAAACAAGACGTGGACTCTCGTTGACAAACCAAGAAACGTGAAGTTGATAGGACTCAAGTGGGTTTTTAAAGTCAAAAGAAATGCAGACGGCTCTATTAATAAGCACAAGGCAAGATTAGTGGCAAAAGGCTATGTCCAAGAAAGTGGGATTGACTTTGGAGAAGCTTTCGCACTAGTAGCTCGTATAGAGACTATACGACTCCTAATTGCCTTGACTGCATCAGATGGATGGGAGATACATCACTTAGATGTAAAAACTGCATTTTTACATGGTGAGCTAAAAGAAGAAGTGTACGTTGATCAGCCAGAAGGATTCGAGATCAAAGGGGAGGAACACAAGGTTTACAAGTTATCTAAAGCCTTGTACGGCTTAAGACAAGCTCCACGAGCCTGGAACACAAAATTGGATCAAATTTTGAAAGAGATGGGTTTCAAAAGGTGTATTAAGGAGACTTCTGTTTATCGAAAATCAAAGGATGGTAATCTGCTTCTAGTTGCTGTCTATGTGGATGATCTACTTGTGACAGGCAACAATCTAGCGTAATAAAAGAGTTCAAGGAAGGAATGTCTGCAAAATTTGAAATGACTGATCTCGGTAAGCTAACCTACTATCTCGGCATTGAAGTAAGTCAGGAAGAAGATGGGATCACTATCAAACAAGAGGGTTATGCAAGAAGAATCTTAAAGGAAGCGGGTTTAGAGAGCTGTAACTCGACTTTGATCCCAATGGAATTCGGACTGCAGGTTTCCAAAGCTCTTGATGAAGCAGAGATAGAGCCAACTCGATATCGAAGGAACGTTGGTTGTTTGAGATACTTGTTACATACTCGTCCTGATCTAGCGTTTGCAGTTGGGATAACAAGTAGATATATGCAGAGTCCTCACAAGTCACATGGTGAAGTTATGAAACAGATATTGAGATATCTACGCGGAACAGCTTCATATGGCTTGAAATACAAATGTGGTGGCTTAAAGGAAATCATAGGTTACAGTGACAGTAGTCACAACATTGATCAAGATGATGGAAGGAGCACGACAGGTCACTTGTTTCTTTTTGGAGACACACCAATCACCTGGTGTTCGCAGAAGCAGGACACAGTCGCAATGTCTTCATGCGAGGCCGAGTTTAGGGCTGCAACAGAAGGAGCAAAGCAAGCAATTTGGCTCCGAGACCTCTTGAGTGAAATTACAGGTTGGAAAAGCAAGCAGATCATGTTGTATGTCGACAACAAGGCACCTATTGCTCTCGCAAGGAACCCTGTTTTTCACGGCAAGAGAAAACACATTCACAAGAGGTTTCACTTTATTCGTGAATGTGTTGAGGGGGAGTTAATCTATGTTGATCACATCCCTGGAGTTGATCAGAAGGCAGATGCATTAACCAAGGCATTAGCAAGAGTACAGTTTCTGGAAATGAGAAGACTGCTAGGAGTTCAAGACATTGCAAAGAGTGATTCAAAGCTTAAAGGGGAGATTGTTGGATAAGCTTTGAAGCTTAAAGACCAAGTTATCCTTACAATGGAGAGATAAGGATAAGAGAAAGTCTCAAGATATATTCAAGTAAGAATTACGAGTTATCTAGTTCTAAGTCCTAATAGTAATAGGAATATGAAAGCCTCTATATATATATCATGTGTTGAGTTGTGACTATGATATGAGATTAAGAGAGAGCTTCTAAGTGTTTAGTTTTGAGAGGAAATTTTCTAAACATAATAATAAAGGAGAGTGATTCTTTTATAAAGTTCTGTTCTTAAATCTTTTACCGCATATAATTTTTTTTTATAGAGAACCGATGGTCACACACATCAAAACTAATATCGTCCTTGTTTATCTCTTTTTTTCTTAATTGGAAACAAATCTCTGTTTTTTAATTTGACCTTTAATTGAGCGGCAGATTGAAGATGAACGATTAATGCTTCTTATAAAGAACCAGCATATTATTAAGTTATACTTTAAACTTGTAAATATATATTTCCATCGAATGTCTGAAACTACATCGATCATTGCAAACGATTAGTAATCATTTAATAAAGTTAAACCCTGTAAATACAGTATTTGATACCGTGACAGGGCCATTGCACCTGGCGCAACCTAAGGTTTCTCATGTGGCACCCCAGGTTTGTATTTTATTAGACTTTGGGTTTTCATATTATTAATGGTACTCACTATGTAAGATTGTAAGTATATTTCAGTTCAAAATATAACAAAAATATTAAAAGAACTAGAAACTAGGTACCGCCCAACTTCGAATGAAGAGACAGATAAACCAATAGACTCAATCCTCAAGGATTTGTGGTCCCGAATTTTATCATGTTTAGCTGTAAACCGGAATTAATGTAGTTAAACCGTCAGTTGGACCAAAGCTATATGTATATCTTATTTGATTTTTTTATTTTTAATAATTAATCCAGCAGACTGATCAAATATGTATCGTCTAATCATTTATGAAAAAGGTAGTATATATATTTATGATACCTTCGAAAATGCAAAACATTAATCTTCAGTACATCATTTTTATTTATGGTGTTTTATTTCGCATTTAAATGGTTATAGTTTTTTTTAGTATTGTTTTTCATTCATTTTTGCTGAAAAAAAGACGACGATATAGCAACATTTTGACTGAATCTATATATATATTTGGATAAGTTTCAAAAGGTTCGAAACTAAAAATAAAGGCCATGAAGATATAGGAGTTTATATATGTCCCTTTATACTTAGATGTTAATATCCATGCCACATATATTTTATGGTGGATTATTTCATATAATAATATCTTAAAACTAGTAGGATTTTTGATGAAAGCAAGAAAGATAAGAACGTAATTTGATTGACATTATAGATTAATTAAAAATTTAGAAACATGTGGTTAGACTTAATGAGACGTGGTGGATGGTGATTAACTTCAGGTCCATGGAAGAGTTTTCTTGCATGGTACATGACTTATATCCACAATTCCACATGCTGTGCTCATACAATTATATAAACATTATGTATGTTTATATGTTAATATGTTTATATATAACAGCGTGGCGAAATGGGTATCAACCATGTTCTTTACTCCCACATTATGGTAACCAACTAATGAATATAAAGTTATTTTTTAATTTACCACCCTGCATGCAGATTATTTAAGAGTTTGTTTTTTTTTTACCATCTTTCGGCTGTATGTTCTCTTATTATCCAATTTTGTTCTGGGTCGACAACGTTGTTCTTAATTTATATGTTAGAATAAATATATTGATCCAAGTTCTAACTTAGCATTTGCTAAATATATTAGGCTATTTTTTGTTGGTATCAAACTTTTAAATACAGAAATATAGAGATAGAAATAATTCAATCATAATATATGAAGGATTTTAGATCAGATAAATAATTTATTTTGATGGTGCTAGCTAGTTACGATAACATGTCTCACAAATGTTATTGGTTAGAATAATTTGTTTTAGAAAAATAATAAATCTACATATGATATGACTATTGCAACTTTGAAAGCAATCCGTATGCATGTTATATCATTGAGGTTGTGCAGGTATATAGAATATTGTTTATGGTTTTAGTTTTAGTTAGTTGGACCAGCCGCCATTCATCCAATTTTCCCTATGAAGAAACTTATAACACTTTTTAATAGATTATACAAATTTGGGAGAATTATTATTTCACAACAATTTCTTTTTTTATCAAGATATTATTCCGGTTCAAGAAATAATGACTGAGAAAGGAATAGTCGTTACATTATGCATTGGTTTTATAATCGTCCGAGAACACTAACAAGAGTGGATGGACATGAACCGAAGGAAAACTATAAAACTCTTTAAAAAAGAAAGAATTATTCATCTCGATTCTGTTAGTTAGAGAATCGAGATGAAGTTTGGAATGCCAAAAACTTGTCGACGCACAAAAAGGATAATGCATGAACATTCATGAAGAGACACGTCCTTTCACCATTCGATCAACCCTTGCGATGCTCTAGGGACATTTGTTTACTTCACTAATCTCATTTTATTAGTTTTCTATTAGGACAAATATATAGTACATATATGGCATGAATCTGAATGTGCCACATGCAAATACTTCGTATACTATACGTCCCGGGCATAACGGTATATTTCTTTTTATCGCCGTGACACTTCATATATATGCTATATATAAGTATTTAAACTATGTATGTTTGCGTTATCGTCGTAAGTTACACGATTTACGTAAGGAGTTCATCAGCAGAGACTCAGAGACCGTCCATAACTAGACATGATATTATAATCTGATTTAACTTAAGGTCAAATTAGAGTCCATTTGCCTAATCCCGTAAGGCCATAACTAAAAAGTTGGACATGTGGGGATAAAATTGGACTTTCCATAACTAGCAAGTCAAATTTCTTACGTTTCTTTTCTTGTTAGAAATAATGTTCATAATAAAGTCTTATGAGCAAAACAGTTAAATAAACAAATATTTTCAAACACCATGCAGATTAAGCATTCCAAAGATATTTTATCGTTTTGGTTGGCACAGAGAACTGACTTTACGAAATGAGAACGACTTATTAATTGGGTTTAAAAGCTTCCGCAACATGTATGCATGCATGCTTTGTGACACATGAATATTATAGACGATAATTAACCTTTTTTCTTTTTTTTCTTAGCAATGTTCTTTTGAGTAACACTTTAAAAGTCTCAAAATAATTTGGTGATAAGTATGTACTTTGGTATATATAACTTGCGAATCATGCATGATCCATTACTGCAAATAAACAATATATAATTGCAATTTGCAAATAGTTTCTGAATTCTGATATACTGTGAAAATAATGACACAAGTAGTAGTGGTACTATAATTAATTGTATGACCCATAATTGTATTATTATGTTATAGTCCATCTTTTTAAATTTCTTAACCGCCACAACGTTGTAGTTTGACTCTATAAAGAATATTCAATGAATATGTATATATATCCATAGAGTCAGATGATAAACTAAACAACAGAAGCTTAAAGTCAACTAATATTTTTATTCATCTTAAACATTCCTTACAATTGTTATCAAATGAACCCGCGTCTAACTAATGCAATTCCGACATGTTAAATATATCGATCAGATAATAATCCTCGCAACTTAAAAGTCAACTAATATTTATTATATTGGGAGGAGATTGGTCCAGTTGAGTCTACGAGTAATAATGAAACATTGATGATATTGATCCATATAGGAAGAAAAAACAAAAAATGAAAACTTGAAATGTACCACGACCACGAGGGAGATGGTGTTTACCATGCCATATCGCAAGAAAATTATTACAAAGGTTTTATTTTATGGTCCCTCGATCTGGTTAGAAAAAAATCAATATGGTCCTAGAAAGATCTAAGTGGACTCTTTTTGAATAAATTCACTAGCTTAAATTGTATTCCATTACAACTGTGATGTAAATATTGTTTTGAGATACAAATTTTAATACACGTACGTATAAGATCATCTATATTTAAGGATGCCCTTTAACAAAAAAAAAAGTGTCATTAATCTTTCTGTATGTATATATATAGTTATCGAAATTTAATCAGCAAAGTGTTAAGCTATCAAAAAGAAAAAAGAGAGAGCATATATACTAAAAAAGTTGAGATATAATAAAAAAAATTACATACATTAAGTTTTATTTGTCAATATAAAAAATATGATTTTTGTTAATACTTCTGATTAGAAAACGATCAAATCAAGCCCAAAACTTCGTGGAGATGGCCAGATGGGTTCAGTCGAAGTTAATGGATCCTCTACTGCTCGAAGTAATTTATTGATACTTAAATCCAAATATTTTTTCTTAATTGTAGAAGACGCATGTAAGAGCTACAATAAATTAATAATTATAATAATTTTGAGTGGTATCTGGTATTAATTTTATGTATAAATGTACTTGTTGTGCCAGAAAAGAAGTGGAAACACGAACACATTAATTGACATTAAAAAAAAAAAAAAATTGTTGTGCAAGGCAAAATGAGTTCCGAAACTACAAACATTATCGTATGGGGCATCATCGTATTCATCATCGTCATGTTGGGTTTTGTGTCGTGGCGCATTAGCTTCATATTACGAAAGAATAACACTTGTAGTGGTTGTGGTAATGATTAGGTGAGTTAATGTTTTTTTTTTTTTGGTTCCGAACTCGATACACAATCATTTGAAGATTAATGGTTTGAAGATACAAATTAATGCATTTGAAGATACACAATCACTCGATTTCGTTCCCTTTTCCGTGTGTGTTTCAGTAGTCAAATAGGAATCATTAATGGTTTTGAAGACACAAAATGAGAGTCGGGCAACCGATTAAAATTTGGTGTAAAGAAGATTTCGTTAATAACAATTTTATTATGTTAGAAAAAACTAATGACAAGTAGAAAATCTTGAAACTTAGCATATTAATATTTTTTACTGTTAAATAGCTCAGGTGTTAGTTGCAACAGTCACACGTATGTGGGTAATTTGTGACTGTTTTGTAACTTTTTCGTCAAGGTAGTCCCAGCTTGCTACTATATTTATGTGACTTTTAAAGCTTCAGCCAAATATAATCAATTTATAATGTTTACAAACACTCAAATTACAATACTAAATAATTTCAATCAGTTTAATGGGTAAAACCATAAAAGATTTTAAGTTTAATGGGTAAAAACAGAAAAGAATTAAGTTTAATGGGTAAGAAATTTCAAAACTTGACTTATCAAATGCGTCTCCAATTCTGTTTCCGGAGGTGTTTTCTTTTGTTTAGAAAAACAAAGTTAATTCCCTTTTCCCAATCTTCGTAAAGTACTTAGCTCAATTTGTGTAAAGTTTCCTGTTTTTTTTTTTTTTTGTAAACGCGTTTTGATTTTGCCATTCTTATGTTGAGAGCAAAACCCTTTAAGAAAACCCAATTAATAAGGCCTCAAACCCAAGTATATATATATTTAAATTAAAGTGTTACATACCAAACCCTAGATAAACCCGTCGTATCTAGATCGTCAATCGTCTCCGGCGAAAATAATTAATGGTTCTCGGATGGGTAGTCTCAAGCTACACCTCCGTGGCTGAAGCGATCATGGCTCTCTTCTCGTCTGGCGAAAACTCTGGCTCTCGAAATATCAGGCAGGAAGAGTTTATCAAGACAATTGAAGAAGAGATAGCTTCTAGGGGACGGAAGTGGGCAGAGCAGATGGATCATCTCAACAAGACGGTTGCAACAAAAGAGCAGGTAAGCGTCGATCCCTTCTTTAATTGTGGAATTGTTTTTCAAGTCTGTCTCATAAGAATCTTTGCATACAGCTCAACGAATTGAAGACAATCATCAATCTTTTTAGGGCAGAAATCAGCCAACGAGATGCTAAAATAGATGCGACTCTGCAATTAGTGTTGGAGAGGTTTACTGAGGTGTCTAAAGGTTCAAGGCGAGACGGACACTAAAAGTTTTAATTTAACTTAAAAGGGTGTTAAAATTGATTTGTTTTCAGTGTTGTTTTTATTATTTTCTTCTTCTTTTTCCCTTTCTGATGACTTCTATATATATTTAGAACAATTAATGTCTTTTATAGTTTTATATAATCTACACTGATGTCTTATGATGATCTTTGGTTTTGCTTAATTTAATAACACATGCATCAAGTAATCAATAGTCCGTTTACAATATTTTTAGCCATTAGAATATCATATATATAGTCACTAGCACAGTAGCGTATATCATTGGAATATTACATACCAAACCCTACATATTATTATAGACCTTAACTCGCTCATTGTTGAGTACAAAATCAAAATCAAAATCAATAATATTCTGCACGTACGGAACCCGTCTCAAATCTTAACTCTTTCTTCAAACTTGTACCCGTCGTATCTAGATCGTCAATCGTCTCTGGCGAAAACAATGGTTCTCGAATGGGTAGTCTCAAGCTACACCGCGGTGGCTGAAGCGATCATGGCTCTCTTCTCGTTTGGTGGCGAAAACTCTGGCTCTCGAAATATCATGCGGGAAGAGTTTATCGAGACAAAGACAATATTTCAAAAAGTTTCAGATATGTGGGAAGAGGAGATCGAGAGATGTGAAGAGATTCGAGCTTCCGTGAGCTGTCTGAAGGAGGAACTTAAATTAGTCTCACTCGATGATCTAAGGAATGAAGTAAGGAACACATCGTATTTCTCTTCTCGTATAGGCCTTAATTATATATATTACAAGGACTATAACTAAGTTTTTAGTAGGGAGTATGTATAAACTATTTACTTAGTCCCGAACTGTTTATTCACATGTAGATTGGGGTTTTGTTACGACCTAGCTCAATTTCTTCTTCTATGGGTTCGTGTACTAGTTAGTTGTAGTTCTGATTACACCAAAAATTATTCTAAAGTTAACCGTACGCGATTCTTGTTTATGAGATTACCTCTGTCAACTGTTTAATGATCATTAAAGCTTTATAAATTTTGCAGGTCAGGGAATGGAGAGCGGAAATGAGAGCACTTGCTGCTGTTGATCAGCAAATCATGCTAAAACTCCTGGCTCACCATTGTTCAAATACGGGTGAGCATGATATGAGCTTGGTGAAAGAAATAGAAAGCGAGTTTGGTGAAAGAGCTACGTGATTCTTGTTTATGAGATTACCTCCTCATCAATGCTTTATGTAACTCAAAGGCTTCTATTGGAAAGGAAAAAAAACACACATGTTATTAGCGCTTTGATTTGGTGACCGGGTGTTTAATTTGATAGGATTTTAGCGTTTTTTTTTTTGTCTGACTGCTATATTTAGAACAATGTCTTTTATAGTTTTATTTAAATCTCTACACATACTGAGTGATGATCTTTGGTTTGTTAAATTTAATAACACATGCATCAATCAATAGTCCGTTTATTTTAGCCATTAGAATGTCTTCTGATGAGGCAAATCTAGTGGAGTCCTCGTGATAGTGTTAGCGGGACGAGTGAGTTCTTTGGCCGAGATCTCGAGCTTAGGGAGGCCAAGGGACAAGAATATAGTTGGACTAAAAGGTTGGTCCAAGAAAAGAGGAGAGAGAGTTTGGTATTGATTTACTGTTGTTGTAAGCTTGAAATGAGTTAAGGATAAGGACCTAGGAGAATCTAAATATACAAGAAATAAGGTCAAAGTATGTTTAGAAGAATCTATTATACAAGTTTGGGAGTTATCCAATTGGGTTTTGGTTTTGGTTTTTCCTATATAAGAATGTGCTAAATTGTGGCATAACTTATGAGTTTGTGAGCTTAAGATTTTGAAATATTTTCGTTAAAACACTTGTTCTCTGTTCTTGGTTTCTACATTTTCGAGTATATGGAGAATGGTAGCGTAGATAAGCGGATACTTGATTGTAACGAGATGTAGCCTCAGGGATGTTTGGGTGGGAGTCAAAGTGTTACGTAGATATATATAAATGGCTTTATCATCTGTAAAAGCTTTCTTTTGAAGTTCACTAAATTTATCCTTTGAAGTTTCATTAGGAAGCAATTTGTGGAAAGTTTCCTGTTTTTTGTAAACCGGTTTTGAATTTGCCATTCTTATGTTGAGAGCAAAACCCTTAAAAACCCCCAAATAATAAAGCCTCAAACCCTAAGTATATATATACATATTTAAAGTGTTACATACCAAACCCTACATATTATTATAAATCAATTATATTCTGCACGGAACCCGTCTCAAATCTTAACTCTTTCTTCAAACTTGTACCCGTCGTATCTAGATCGTCAATCCTCTCCGGCGAAAACAATGGTTCTCGGATGGGTAGTCTCAAGCTACACCACCGTGGCTGAAGCGATCATGGCTCTCTTCTCGTCTGGTGGCGAAAACTCTGACTCTCGAAATATCATGCGGGAAGAGTTTCTCAAGACAACTGAAATTAAGATAGCTTCCATGGGACAGAAGTTGGAAGAAGACTTGATCGAGCTTGAAAAGAATCTAGATTCCATGGATGAGAAACTTAAATTGTGGTCAGAACGTAAATTGATCTCAGTCCATGATATAAGGAAGATGTTCGATGATATAATTAAGAAATACAATACCGTAGTTCCGGGAAGCTACGGAAGAACATTTGCAAACGAGATAGCTCCTTTCGCTCGGACGTTGGAAGAGAAGGTCGCTTCCAATGAACGGATGTTGGAAAACGAAACTACATTAATACGACTAGAAGTAAGTTTTAGTAGGGAGTATATAACAATTTAATTAGTCCCGATCTGTTTATTCACATGTAGTAAGTAGATTGGGGGTTTGTTACGACTTATTTCTATTTGGATTTAGCTAGCTCAAATTTTCTTCTATGGGTTCGTGTACTAGTTATAGTTGTATAGTAGTTCTGATTACACGAACAATTATCTTAAAGTTAACCGTACGTGATTCTTGTTTATGAGATTACCTCGTCAACTGTTTTATAAGTTTAAATCTTGCAGGTCAGGAGACAAAAAGCGATGGTCAGTAGAATGATAACGATAATAAGAGAATACCAAGTACGTGATTCTTGTTTATGAGATTACCTCCTCAATAATGCCTTTTTCTTTGATATACTTCTACTTAATGCTCACATGATATACAATTTTTATATAAAAAAACAAGTAATCTATTTACAACCATCATATCTTTTTTTTTTTACTACAAATTAACCACTTCACATATAATCAAATCACTTTTCTTAAATCTTATATATCTAAAACATTTTTCTCTTCTTTTTTTTCCATTAAAATTTTAAATCTCAGGATGAATTTCACGAGTTCGTGTGCCAACGTCGTCTGCAGCAACTACGTCCAAATTGCAGACATTCAAGGCGAGACGGGCACTAAAGCTTTTATGTAACTTAATTAAAGGTTTCGATCGCACTAAAGTTATTAGCGATTTGATTTGGTGACAGAGTTAGTTTTTAGTGTTTTTTTATTTATTCCTGACTTTATATTTAGAACAATGTCTTTTATAGTTTTTATTTAATCTACACTAATATGATATTTCTTGACGTTTTATATGAGCGATGATCTTTGATATATATTCACTATACAAACCACTTCTAGAGTTGTTTTTTTTAACAACCTCCACTTCGATGGTTTTTAATGTTTTTTGCTAACATTTTCTTGATTGATTTTCCTATAACATTTTTTTAGCCATTAGAATGTACCAAAGCCAGTCATCCTTATACCCACACCTAAGTTGTTTCCTTTTGTACAAACCAAAATATGAGTTATTATATCTTTGCTATAACAACTGGTGCACTTCACCAGATCTATAAAATTCACCAAAAATTAAAACTAAAGTTGAACCAAAACGAAGAAAGAAGAGAAACTGCACAAGAACAAAACATAGAGTTCCATGTCTCTTCTCTCTTCCTCCCAGACAAAATAATATAACAGACCTTAAGGAACTTCTGGGATGATCAGAGACGATGAGTAAAAAAAAAAAACGATATGGAGAATCAATCAATCTATGTCTCGCCATGACGGTGATGAATGAAAAAAAGAATATGGGAATCTCCGGCACATGTTGTTTTTCTTCTTCATCATGCTTCCATTGGTGTGATCTTGAAGGGAGAAGTACACCTGCAGCTTCTTTTGGTATTTCACCGTTATAGTAAGAAACTGAAAGCTGGGTTTTCTCCAAGTTCTTCAGCTGGTTTCATTTCCGCAAAATCCTTCTCTTGCATTGAACTCGATAGATCATCAGCCGAGAAAGGAATGCTGAGCAGGCCAAAAAAAAAAGAAGGAAAATTGGTCTTGATCCTAAGAAGTTTAACAAAACGTCTAAATAGAGTTTGGATTTAGGGTTATTTTGTCACGTACCTAGAATCTTCGTCTAACAAGAAGGCATTACTGTCAGCGTTGTTTGATTCTTCTGTCATAAGCACTTTCATGCTTGATATCACCTGTTCATGAACATGAATTTAGCAGAGCTGACCAGAGCAAAAGCATAAGAAGAACAGATTGAGCAGGAGAAAGAGAGAGAGAGAGAGAGAGAGAGAGAGAGAGAGAGAGAGAGAGAGAGAGAGAGAGAGAGAGAGAGAGAGAGAGAGAGAGAGAGAGAGAGAGAGAGAGAGAGAGAGAGAGAGAGAGAGAGAGAGAGAGAGAGAGAGAGAGAGAGAGAGAGAGAGAGAGAGAGAGAGAGAGAGAGAGAGAGAGAGAGAGAGAGAGAGAGAGAGAGAGAGAGAGAGAGAGAGAGAGAGAGAGAGAGAGAGAGAGAGAGAGAGAGAGAGAGAGAGAGAGAGAGAGAGAGAGAGAGAGAGAGAGAGAGAGAGAGAGAGAGAGAGAGAGAGAGAGAGAGAGAGAGAGAGAGAGAGAGAGAGAGAGAGAGAGAGAGAGAGAGAGAGAGAGAGAGAGAGAGAGAGAGAGAGAGAGAGAGAGAGAGAGAGAGAGAGAGAGAGAGAGAGAGAGAGAGAGCTATTTCTGCAGAAAAACTTACATCTTGGGATACACTTCTTGTGTTGTAGCTGTCATCCCAGTACAGTGTACATATTCTGTAAAGTTGCTGGACACTAAGGATCTGCAAAATTGAACACAACGTTCAAATTTAGAATTATCTTCTATGCACGTGCACAGTATCCATCTATTATCGAGTAAGGGTCAAGCCGATGGAAGGACTCACAGGGCATAAATCATGTGCAATGTCATCGTATGAGATTCTATACTTCTGATGGATGACCTGTTGGTAAATGCCAATTCAAAGGACAATCATGAGAGGTGCACAAACCTATTACCACCAAAATGTTGGAAACGTGGAAAATAGAATAGATGATTTTTCTTATAATCAGACAAGTGTAAAAGAACATACCAAGAATCCAACAGCTTGCCTGATATGTTTAAGTTCATCCCAAGATGAGCCAGCATACTGCAATTAATGAGGACAGGTATAATGAGCCAAATTGTGCTACACATAAATCAATCAATAAATTCACAAAACTAGAAAGGAGATTCACTAGGAAATACTTCTTCTTTTGTTTCGGCGCACCACTCCTCTAGCAATGCTAGACCAGATTTTACAAATTCTCCGTTGCTAAATGTACAACATTCTCGTCGCAAAAGAAGGCTACAGAGAAGAATGAACCCTGTTATAATAATGCCTTATATAGACATGCCTAGTTATTGATAGACAATAAACCAATCTATTACCTGTTAAATAATTGGACATTGATGAACGAGAATGTCTGAGTAAATATATTTTGGATAAGAACAGGAGGAACCTGAAAGTGGAAAAAACTATCAAGAATTTCCAGACATTAAAGAGAAAGAAAACGTAACTGGAGAAGACGAGTTTTATTAATTTCCATACAAAATTCTCCTTCAATGTGCTTAGAATTGCGTTCAAGCCTTCATTAATCCCCTTCCAGTGGTCTAAAGGAGAATCCTTGCCCATTGACTTTGCAGATCGTAACGAACGTCCTGTTGATGTCCGCGGCGCCTAAAGAGGTCCATTCATATCAGACAACCACATATGTATATTTCAGGAAAAGAAGACTAATAGTAATAATGGTATAGAGAACAATGATTTAGCCAACCTGGATGCAAAGGGAAAGCAAACTTTGCAACTCATTTTTCAGGTTATCCCGAATCATTCCAAATATCTTTTCAACGTAAGCTGTAAGCTGCTGTTTGAAAAGCAAAGCTGGATCCTTGGCCACAACAGGACGAATCACTGCAGCCGCTGCAGCTGCTGCTGCTGCAGAAGTCTCGGCAGAGGAAGGCGCTGAACGGAAACCCTGGTATTTTAGAAGATAATGTTTCAGAAAAGTATTAATTTTGGAACAAAACTTCATTAACATAGAAAAACAAAGGCATATATACCATGGCCATTCTTCCAAACAAGGAGGTTGAAACAGGTGGTTTTTGCTGTGGAGTGGCGCCAGTCGCACCCGGTTTGAGACTTTGTTGGATCATGAACAACAAGGTTGAAGTATTGGACAACCAATAAGCCAAATGATCGTTGTCATCTTCATCCTAAAAGTAATGATCGTAAAATCTCAATGTAATTATTATATGTAATCTACGTTTCAAAGTTAAGAAACACCAGAGTACCCTGTTTCAAATAAATTGATGATAAAAGAAGAGCAAAATACCCCATCCTTGTGTAATAATGTCTTAATAAGAAAGACTTGACATGTAATTTAGTACCTCAATAGCAGAACCAATCATTTGAACAAGACGATCAAACACACTAGTCCTTTCAGCTTCAAAGGATTTCCAATGAAGAAGACATTTGTATATCGTAAATGCCGCTACAGGCTTCCCCTGGTTGAATCCAATATTATTTACTACGCAGTTGATAAGAGCATCAACATTCTCCTATAGCACGAAAAATCTCGCTCTTCAGTAAAAAAAGGCACATCTGATAGATCAGAATTAAAGACAGAATGGAGTAATTCAACTAAAACATACACGTTGACGATCCAAATGATACTTCCGACTTCTTGCATCAGATTCTTGGGTTCTTGCCAGTGTTTCAATCTCAGATCCCTGCAGAGATGTCTTTTTTAAGGACATACAAACAGATTGAACATAATTTAGGGCAAACGAGATAAAAGGCAAGACACGACTTACATTGAGCAAACTTTCTTTGCTACTAAAATGACCATTTTGTGAGGCCTGCAAAGAGGAGAGTTATACTTTTAATTATTAATGATTGTGAAGCCACCCAAGTATGTATCTGCTCAGATATACCTTAACCGGAGTCGGAGGGAGATGTGCCGATGTCTGGATGAGGGATTTCTGCCTCAATATTTTGTTCTCAGATTCCACATCCAATATTTTTTCTTGAAGTCTGCAAATGAACATGTGTAAAATATGCTTAATGTTGATTGAGTGCCAAAGGGATCTTGGTGAATTCAATAAGATACCAAAAGATGTAGAGTGAGTACTCGTGCACAGTAGTTTTCAAATTAACAATAATAGTTTCAGCCTCTAAAGCCTGCTTTAGCCTCTCCTCGCTTAGTTTGCTTGTCTCCTCGAATTTTTTCTCTGTTTCATCAATCTTCAGGTCTAGTGAACTTACCAGGGACTGAAACAAAATGAGAAATAAAGGAAATGTGAAGCCTTCCTTGAGATATTTCACAGCTTTGACATCCTTAATAGACGCAAAGAACTAAAACAAAGCTAAATTCCTACCTTGAGCTTCTCATTTTCACTAGTTAGCTTCTCCACTAGCTCTGTGTCAACTACAGGAACCTCCTGCAACACAGGAACAATTTCTGCCGTATTTTTAGCAGCTTCCAGTTCCTGTAAGAGCTTGACTTTGGTTTCCTGGAATTGAAGTTGCAAATCATCAAAAGCTGATCGTAGTTTTGCGTTTTCTTGTGTTTTACTTTCTTCCATGTCCGTCTGAATCGTTAAAGCCACAAAATAGATGACGGATATGTTATTGTTAAGTATCTGAATCCAGTTATTCGAGAGAAGGGCTTTTGGAATGAAAATACTACGATGATAAAAGGTACGCCAAAAGATATGAAGAGTGCTTTATTATTTACCCTCATGCGTTTCTCTAGCTGCAATCTCCATGTGAGTTCTTCTACTTGCTTCTCAAGCTTATTCTTGGCCGCTTGAAGGGCTCCCGTTTCCTTTGCAGCCTGCAAGAAAAATGAAGGCATCGTTATTGCAATTTTTCATATTTTGGGAAAAGCTAACATCTTCTGCCTAAAATTCGCAGACCCTCAAACGAAAAAGATAACTTCCAGCAGTTGCGTCAAAAGAGCTAGCTCAATTATAAAACCTCACCTAATCCATTATGTAAGCTCATGCATATATCCATTATATAAGCTCAACTTAAAACAAACAATATCTGAAGTGCTGCAATTGCTATAGCCTATACATAATGAGCTGATACAAAAAAAAAGAGAGGATACACAATAGAAAGCTCACCGTCTTAAGCTTACGCAGTTCTTGACGGGCTAACCTTGCTCTCCATGCACTTTGTGTTGTAATTGTTGCTTTCTTTAGCCTCTG
>NC_025696.1:6367990-6380895 GCF_000633955.1 Camelina sativa
CTTGACATGTAATTTAGTACCTCAATAGCAGAACCAATCATTTGAACAAGACGATCAAACACACTAGTCCTTTCAGCTTCAAAGGATTTCCAATGAAGAAGACATTTGTATATCGTAAATGCCGCTACAGGCTTCCCCTGGTTGAATCCAATATTATTTACTACGCAGTTGATAAGAGCATCAACATTCTCCTATAGCACGAAAAATCTCGCTCTTCAGTAAAAAAAGGCACATCTGATAGATCAGAATTAAAGACAGAATGGAGTAATTCAACTAAAACATACACGTTGACGATCCAAATGATACTTCCGACTTCTTGCATCAGATTCTTGGGTTCTTGCCAGTGTTTCAATCTCAGATCCCTGCAGAGATGTCTTTTTTAAGGACATACAAACAGATTGAACATAATTTAGGGCAAACGAGATAAAAGGCAAGACACGACTTACATTGAGCAAACTTTCTTTGCTACTAAAATGACCATTTTGTGAGGCCTGCAAAGAGGAGAGCTATACTTTTAATTATTAATGATTGTGAAGCCACCCAAGTATGTATCTGCTCAGATATACCTTAACCGGAGTCGGAGGGAGATGTGCCGATGTCTGGATGAGGGATTTCTGCCTCAATATTTTGTTCTCAGATTCCACATCCAATATTTTTTCTTGAAGTCTGCAAATGAACATGTGTAAAATATGCTTAATGTTGATTGAGTGCCAAAGGGATCTTGGTGAATTCAATAAGATACCAAAAGATGTATAGTGAGTACTCGTGCACAGTAGTTTTCAAATTAACAATAATAGTTTCAGCCTCTAAAGCCTGCTTTAGCCTCTCCTCGCTTAGTTTGCTTGTCTCCTCGAATTTTTTCTCTGTTTCATCAATCTTCAGGTCTAGTGAACTTACCAGGGACTGAAACAAAATGAGAAATAAAGGAAATGTGAAGCCTTCCTTGAGATATTTCACAGCTTTGACATCCTTAATAGACGCAAAGAACTAAAACAAAGCTAAATTCCTACCTTGAGCTTCTCATTTTCACTAGTTAGCTTCTCCACTAGCTCTGTGTCAACTACAGGAACCTCCTGCAACACAGGAACAATTTCTGCCGTATTTTTAGCAGCTTCCAGTTCCTGTAAGAGCTTGACTTTGGTTTCCTGGAATTGAAGTTGCAAATCATCAAAAGCTGATCGTAGTTTTGCGTTTTCTTGTGTTTTACTTTCTTCCATGTCCGTCTGAATCGTTAAAGCCACAAAATAGATGACGGATATGTTATTGTTAAGTATCTGAATCCAGTTATTCGAGAGAAGGGCTTTTGGAATGAAAATACTACGATGATAAAAGGTACGCCAAAAGATATGAAGAGTGCTTTATTATTTACCCTCATGCGTTTCTCTAGCTGCAATCTCCATGTGAGTTCTTCTACTTGCTTCTCAAGCTTATTCTTGGCCGCTTGAAGGGCTCCCGTTTCCTTTGCAGCCTGCAAGAAAAATGAAGGCATCGTTATTGCAATTTTTCATATTTTGGGAAAAGCTAACATCTTCTGCCTAAAATTCGCAGACCCTCAAACGAAAAAGATAACTTCCAGCAGTTGCGTCAAAAGAGCTAGCTCAATTATAAAACCTCACCTAATCCATTATGTAAGCTCATGCATATATCCATTATATAAGCTCAACTTAAAACAAACAATATCTGAAGTGCTGCAATTGCTATAGCCTATACATAATGAGCTGATACAAAAAAAAAGAGAGGATACACAATAGAAAGCTCACCGTCTTAAGCTTACGCAGTTCTTGACGGGCTAACCTTGCTCTCCATGCACTTTGTGTTGTAATTGTTGCTTTCTTTAGCCTCTGGTAGTGCAACTTGGCCAGGAATTTGCGGCAATGGCTCTGTTATATACAAAGAGAACAAACTCACAGTCATGAACTTCAAAAGAAGTTGGGAAGAAGAAGGAAATCCCATAACATCTGGGAGATGAACCAGAAAAGCAAGAAAAGAAAAATGTAGCCATTCACAATCTTCCACCAGAAACGTGTACAAGACCTGTATCATAATTGCCGCCTTGTTCTGCCTTTGGAACCGTAGCTCGTCACGGGAAGCCATACCGCGAATTCCTGATTGAATGGAAACAGCAGAAAAATATAATTCTTTGTAAGACTTCCTAGCAAGGTGCATCCGTATGTCTCTCTGAATCTTCAAAACAGCATCCTCTCTCCGCAATCCCTCAAAGGTACGTCGAGAAAGTTGACCTATAAATCACAGAAAACAAAGCAGAGAATGAATAAATAGAAACATTTAGTAAATCGGATATTATTCTTCAAACTTTAAAAGTACCTCTGCACACAGCCTGCATATTTATTGCAGCCTTGCGAAGCATTGTAAAAGTTTTGCGGGTCAAGTACGCGCGGAATTTTCTCTGGATGCTGCTGGCTGCTGTGCCTAAGACCTCATTCCTCCGAGCATCTAAGTCAGCCATCTGTCCAGCCCTGAGGAAAACCTTCGTCTTACCAATCTGAAAGAGCATCACAAAAGAAGAATCAGTCAGACGCTCTTCATCAGAATTTTAAAGCTCAGCCACATTGCAAAGTATTTAGAATATGGTGCTTCAAAAACGTACCTGGTATCCTTGGAGTGCAACTTTTTCAAGAAGTTTCTTGCAGGCAGCTACATCATCAGAACTAGAACGCAGGCCAACCAAAAGTTAGAACGTTTTGAATAGCTACTTAGTTTCCAAACTATATATTGAAGAGAGAGGAACCTCTTATCCAAAACTTCAGGTGCAAGGATGCTAAATCTGTCTAGGAACTCTTCAAATCTTTTTCTTGTAGGAAATCCAGCACAGCTAATCCTGATTGCCTCCATCACACCCTGAAAGATATGCATATTCAGAATTTTAAAAATGCACGTACAATCACGTTTATCAGAGAAAACAAAGTACGGAAATCTCACCCCACATCGTAGCTGTTGCAAAACATTTTGGTTCTCAAAGATCAAAGGCTTCAGAACATTATTGGGCTTCACGCAACGAATATAGTGAGGCTCAGTAGTACTCAGGGTTTCAAGCAATGTCACCAATTGTTGCTGCATTAAGTAAGAAATAAGCTTCAGTAGTCATGAGATCAAATAGAAAATAATTCGCTTAAAACTACCTCATTTACTGCACCTTAAATCGTGAACCAATCGAAGAGAACTTCGATTTTTTGTTAGCATCTTCCGCAAGAAGAGGAAAGAGACATGCAACAAATGCGCACCTCGAAGCATTTAGCAGAGCCTGGTGCTCGGCAACAACATAATCTTTGTTCTTTTCCAGGAACTGTTCGGTCTGATAAGTGACCTGAAAATAAGAGGTAGTACTTATTAGGGCATGAAAAACTAGTTTTTGGGCATTAACGCATTGTACATATTTAAACATCAAAGCAAGTGTGTATACTCACATCACCAGCATAGTGGCAAATTGTGAAGTCAGTACGAGCTAATTTTGGCTTACTGAAGTGCTTGTGATCTTTGAACGTTTGATACATCTTTTCAGCAAATGTTTCATGCGTTGATCTTGGGAACATGCTGCAAGATACAGGTACGAAATTTAGATATGAAAGGAGAAAGAGAAAACACGTGTAGAACAATATCAATTCAAGTTGTTAGCCATACCAAGCTTCATCCAGGAGAGCAATGATACCACCACGTTTCTGAGCATGACAAAATAATGATGAATAGTGTATTATAATAATACTAAGTAAGATGTAGCAGATATAACATGGTGAAACTAGTAACCTTTTCAATAAGGTCCAAAATATCTTGATTATCTACAAACTCAATGTAACTCCAATCAATTTCTTCTTTATTATATTCATCTTGTTCCATTTTGAAGACGTGCTGCCAGAAAAAAAGAAAACGTGGATCACTATTAGAGAAAATGCGGGCTGAAAAATAGCAGCAATCCGAATATGAACAAACCTCAGACAAACCTGATTAAAATGTTGCTGAAGTTTCTCATTGGTCAAATTGATGCAAAATTGCTCAAAACTGCAAAGTGCATGCAAAATCTATTTGATATACAGTATTCACTTCCCTTCCGTTTCATAATATATATGTAAGAAAGGAGAGAATTAAAACTACCCTTTGCATAGCTTACTAAAACAAGAAATCCATAGAAAACAAACAAAACAACAGGACTATCATGTGAAAGTGCTGAGACTTATTTTTCTATCACGCTAAGTTCCAAAGTGTTTCTCTAAACTGGTTCCATTCCCTTATCAAACAAAAGGCATACCGCTTAAGCACCTGTTTGTCTTGAAACTCTCAAACCCATATATATCCAGCACTCCAATCAAATATTTTGAATTAGGATCTTGTCCAATTGAGTTATTGATCTTGTTCACAATCCTGAAAGACAAATAGAGCAAGTTAAGAAAGTTTAATTAAACTAAGTTTGCAATATGCAAAGAAAGAGAAGCATCCAGCAACCCAAATTCTGAATGTGTTAAAACTAGACATACCAATCAAACAATCTTGAGTACACAGTTTTTGCCAATGCATCTCTGCTGAGTGCTGCAGATTCTGGATCCAGACGTTTCGTAATGGTTTCATCACGTGTCACAATTACACGTTTACAAAGAGAATCTTCTAGTGCCTGCTCATCACACCTGACGAAATTCAAGGAGTCAGAAATGACTTCTTTATTCAATATTCAATGAACCAGTTTCAGGAAGGGTTTCACATATTAAAGTCATAGATAATCAATTAGTTACTCACATGAAGAGCTCAGCTGCAGTCTTCAGATGGTAGTTGGATGTCTCATCTTTCGGGGCTGACGAGTCTGCTTCTTTTCCTTTTCCAAATTCAACATTACCTAGATGAAGAATAGCAGCCACAACTCGAAATATTGCTTCCTGACATAAAATTATATCAAAAGATACTCATACATATGTCGATAGCATAATTTTTACCAAGGAGATGACAAAACAAAACTACCTGCTCCTCTGAATTTATTCCAACAACATCCATTGCCTTTCTAGTTTCACGATACTCCTTCGCATCATCCATTCTCTCCAACTCAATGCATTGAGATTGATTCAGGTAATGAAATTTTCTTGGATCCGCCAATTTCCATTTTTTAATGTCCTGATTAAATAATAAAAGGAAAATGAGAAAACATCAGGCAAGAATTTCGACGACACCTCCTTCATGAAGACTGCGCAATCCTAATGATGCTTCTAACAGACTTTTAATCAACGTGAACCAGAAAATCCAAGCAATTGAGTTATTTACTAAAGAATATTAACATAGTTGGGAGTACAGAGCAAATTCTGATCCATAGCTATTTCAAATACCAGATCAGATTGTGACATTCCCAAAATGAGAAGAAATGCTTGGAAGAACTTTATAAGGAGAGAGAACCCATATGTACCTCAGGTGGTGCAGCACAAAGCATGTAAAAACAGTGATAGTTCCTCTCAGGATCTGAGACTTGACAAACCCGCGATCTCTCTAACAAATAAGTCCTGATAGCAGCTCCTGATATTCTTCCCCTTTGATCGAACTGAATCTCCACAAATTTACCAAATCGACTGCAACATATAACGATTATAAACATGAATCAATATGGGCATAAGGATATTCAACACAAAAGAGAAAGAAAAAAAAGTACATAAGCACACACACATGCATATGAAAACATATATTATACTATATAAACCTTGAATTGTTATTCCTGACAGTCTTGGCATTTCCAAATGCTTCTAGGACAGGGTTAGACTGCATACAAAGAAAACATCAACATATCTAAGAATGATTGTCAATTCGACTTCACGAAAACAATCCAGAAGGTCTATACTAAAAGATATGCTATGGATAACCTCCAAAACTTTCTTTTCGACAGTCCTTCCTTCGGAAACAGCTCGACCTCCCATGTCTGCCAGATATTGCATAAGCAATTTAGTAGTCTCAGTTTTTCCTGCTCCACTTTCACCACTTACCAAGATTGATTGACTAATGCCCTGATTTTTCATTTGTCTACCCCCAATGTAAACAAGCCAAAGAATGTCAAACAGGAGAGAACCAGTACCAAAAGGAGAGAAGCAAAAAAAAAAAAAAAAACTCCAAAATTACATGGCAGGCACCTGTAAGCTGCATCTGCAACTGCAAACGGGTGGGGGCTCAGTTCACCAAAGCCTGCCCCTTTATATTGTTGCATCATATGGTTGTTATAAAGATGCGGTAGTCTTCTAAAAGGGTTTACAGCAATCAAAATATTCCCTGTGTAAGTCTGGAAGAATATATACATATACATATCAGCGCAAATTCCTAACAAAAGTGAAAGACAAATATTGCCACCTTCAGATAGGAATACTCACATATATCTCGTTGATATCAAATCTTGATTTCATATTTTGGAGGACTCCTGGTTCATGTAAATATGCTAGCCTAGTCATATCATCCACTCCAGAAGCTGGAGCTTCAATATCTTTTGGGTATGCATTTGAAACTTTAATAGCCACCTGAAAAAATGTAACGAAGTAGAGCTTAAAATAAACATAATCCTCACCAAAAAAAGAAAAAATCGAAACTTGAGAAGTTGATGCATATTTTTGATGATTCGAAAAGGTGAAAACATACCGTCCTCCCTGAGGTACATAGGACCTTAATATCATTTCCTTTAACTTCGATAACTTCACCGTCTATCCATGCCACCTCTGGATCTTCAACCCAAACGGAAGAGCCAACATTAACTGTAGTACAAGCCTGCAAAACCCAACAAGTTCCCAACTCTATTTTTAAGTTACAAACCATATTGCAATAGAAAAAAAAAAAAACAAATCAAAATCATAACCCGAGAGAGAGCATCTAATGAGGGAAATACAGAAACTCATAACATTGAAACACCAAATCAAAAGATTCAAATGAATTCAAAGATGACTATATATCAAAATTGAAACGTGAGGTTCATCTCAACAACTCTAGTAAACCAGTCCTGACAGATTAAAATCCTGGTCAATGATGAATCAATGAAAAGTCTTTACCATCCCTGATTTCTCGGATTTTCACCTTAAGAAGTCTACATATCACAAAAGACCAATCTGTGCATGATGAAACCAAAGATACGAAGAATCGCCATAGAATCAAAGACAAGACAACTCCGAAATTTTAAAACTCCTCTATAGAATTGTGAACGGAACAAAAAAAAAAAATAGAAATTACAATACCATTTTCTTAACCGGAGATTTAAACCGATCAGAAACTATTGAGCTTGGTGTTGGATCTAAAAACGCATGAGAGATTCCTCCGATCGTCCACAAACGCAAATGTCAGTATGTAACTTACGGCAAGGAGGAAATGAACTCTGCAACTCCAAAACCCCCCCCCAGATTATATTATATCATTCAACAGAATAATACAAATACCCACACACACACACACACACACAAAAAATGCGATTGAATCTAATGGAAGTGTATCAGAAGCTTAGAAACATTCAAGCGAACAAATAAATTCAAATTGGGTCGAGAAGAAGAAATCCTAATAAGCAAAAGCACCTCTTTTTTGTATTAGACGCTTTCGTCGTTGTTGTTTTTTTTTTTTTTCTTGTCTCTTTTTTTTTCCGATATATCAGAGCATTAGTCATAAAGTCTTTGAGCTTTTACTTATTAGCTTATTAAGGTGAAGTCTTTTCCGAGAGAGTAATTAAGGTAAGTAAGCGTTAATTTACCATTCAATTGATAAGCTTCCCTTAATGACTTTTTCTCTTTCTTTTTTCCATTAATTCTTAGATTAAAAATACTAAATTAATTTCTTTAAACTAGGACTAAATCTCCTAGATACTATTATTATCTTTTTAAAAGATATTTATACCATAAAAAACGGCTACCATGGCTAATTATAATTGAACTTGTTATGAAAAAACGGTCTCTTATAAATTATAATCTCATAATGAATATTTCAACCACTGTCTGTCATAATCAATTTACTTGTAACGGGACATTTTCGGATAATATAGCATCGTACAAATTACAAGAATATTCAACAAGTGGATTAGTAAACAATGTCATCTTTGATCTTGTTGCCCGATTAACAAAACACAATGTAATAATCTTGTTTCATGTTATCATGTAACAAATTGTACAACTTGCTGACCAGAGATCCATACCATGATCTATATATTTTCTTCATAACTAATAGATAATACACTTTGCGTGGATTGTTGATTGATTGAAGAAAAAAACAAAAGTTACGTGCAAGACCGCTTCATATCCTTAATTTACTTCGAGGGGATGCATGGAAACGAAGAACTGGTACTTGGTAGAGTTGTTGTCATTGTCAACAACGCAAGAAGGACTTTTGAGGAATATCATTCTTAGTAATTATCTTTGTTTTCACTCAAAGGAAACGACTTCCAAAACCTATGGTCAGGTCAGCTATTGTCTTTTTTTACCATTGGACTGTTCCCACTTTCTTTTGACATACTAACATTTGCTTCTTTCACAGTTCACACGGCCGATCATCTCGCCGTCACTAAGCTCGTGATAGACACGGCAATAGGCTCCACATTGTTGGCCAATGAAAGGGGCGCGTGAACTCAACATTTATGTTTATGATTTTGTCGTGTTTAAAATCATCGGCAAGTTGAGAGAGCAAGTGACGACACACGTAGAAAATGGAGCGTGGGCGTGGCAATCCACCGTTGACTTGGAGCAGTAGTCGGGCTTGTAGCGCTCGGTGCAATCCTAGCCGTTGATAAAATAAACGCATTCACGGACGCGATTAAATTTGAAGCGGTCACATTGCTAGCATTTAGTAGTTTAGATTAGAATAACACCACTTCGTATATGTTTCGTTTTTAATAATTGGACACATTAAAGTCAAACCTAACCAGAATATATTATTTGACACCAAGTCTTTTTATTTCATCCAATAGAACATTTAGAATACTGAAAGTGGGAGTTGGAGTAAAGTGACTCAGAACTTGACATAGGAACACAGATAGTGTCAAACCAGAAAGGGTACAAGTCTAGGATCTGTAAGGTGAGGAAGACCAGTGCGAGCTCCCAAAGCTCGGCAGCTGCAACCAGCCTGCAAATATAAAGCTAATTGTTACGAAGATCGGAATGAAAATTTTATGTGTTCCATTTGGAAAACAACGGGTTTCGGACTGAAGGTGATGGTTCGATGAGGTTGGAAAAAAACATTGGAAACAAGGGCCATTTATACGAGTCTCAAACTAATGGTAACCAGGGAATTCACATGGCGGCTCAAAAGTTCGAGTTTGGTCTGGGTTTTGCCTCGGTTTTCCAAAACATTCCAAGATTCACATTATCTAATGTAATGTTGAAGTTTCATATGCATTGGTTGGTTTAAACAAAACAGAGAAGTTCAGTTTTGAAGAGTTACCACTTGAGCAGCGAATGGTAACATTTTCTCTGGGGGCATGCCAGCGCATATGGCTACAAAACAAGGAAACAAGTAGAGGTCGGTCAGTTTTGGGTTTTGAGTTCTGTTTTCTGAGGGAGTGTACAGGAATCTTTGCAAATCTTTTACCATATAGAACGGCTCCTATGAATGCATCCCCAGCACCGGTGGTGTCAAGAAGCTCGTCTGGAGGAATTTTCTCTGCTGTTCCGAGAAACAATCTTCCACTCACTGTTCCTATCCCGTCGGCCTTCAACTTTGTTGTCTCCTGCATGAAAATGTGTGGATGGTTGGATTGTCTTCATTTAGGTGAGACGTTCTTTAAGGAGCTATAACTTTTAGTTACCGATGAAACGCATGTTGGAAATGTTGTGGTTGAGTCTTTTCTATGTGTCAGTGTCTCCACCAAGCTCTCGATATCCGTCTCCTGAGATTGTAATACTTCTGCTGAACTCGACAAAGACAAAAGATATTCATGACCTGGGAAAAGGATAATGCAAGACGTTTTGATTTCTAGTGAGTGACATGAAGTCTCAAGTTTTGTACCTTTTGAAGCTCTTTCAAGCATTAAGCATCCTTCTTCACCTAATGTCACGATCACAAATTTCAGTTTTGGCAATCTCAACAACATGGAAATGAGTGCACCAGGAGTTGAAGACGCCTCTGTCCATACCTGCACAATGTGAGAGACTAAGAACGTGTGGCCTTAAATGCTGAGAAAAGATGCCGGAAAACGAAGAACAAACCGAGACTAACTTGCCTGAGGGAATTTTGCTGTGCAGACAACGTAATCGGCGAATTGCAAGAGATCATCTAATCCATCTCTTTTCTTCTCTGCATCAACTAGAATAGGTATCTTCTTGCGACCTGCCTGCTCTGGATAAAAGCAACAAGCACAGAAGGAAATGAACATGTAGGTTGTGTGGCATATTATGTTTTTGTAGACAAAAGATAAAAGAGATAATCTTGTGAAATCCTCATACATCATGAACTTCGTGACGACTACTCTTACAAATCAATTTACTATTTGCATGACTAATAAACCCTTGTTTTGGTGTGCTTGGGGGAAATCAAGAAACTTGTGAAGCCTAAAAACTCATTAGAAAGGGTAAAGAGATGCATGCTTACCTCTTTTGCAATCACCAAGGCCGTTTCGTGTAATCTTACATCAAAGTATACAATGTTTGCTCTGTCTAGAGCTGATAACATACTAGATTGAGAAAGGTCAGCCGGTAACATGGGTGGGTCTCCTGGCGTGTGAATACAAGTACGGGTTTTTCTGAAAAACATAACCATTGAAGATCTGATTATATGCAGACAAATCAATTCCAAGCTTACAAGAACCATTTCATTATATAGCAGTCAGATTAAATATTGCTTGAATACTTAACTAGTAGATTTGACACAAAGAAGTCAACATCACTCCTATGTTGTAACTATTTACGAAATGAAACAGGTCCTCAAATTCACAAACAACATCAGGGAAAAGAAACGCTCACGTTTGTTTGTCAACAATGATATAGGTAAATGGTGAATTGCCCTCTTTAGAGACCTGCCACAAGATCATCATGATTAGGAAATTGAAGACAAACTTTAGCAGTAGGAAGAATACACAAGATCAAAAGATTGAGCATTATTACCACAAGAAAAGAAGTATCCACACCATCCTCTTCCAGCTCTTCCAGCATACCTTTTCCTTGAGAGTCATTCGCTACCTAAACATGTATTCCATTACTAATCAATAAGCATCGCTACACTAATGCCCTCTACTCGATTGTTGAATCTTTTCATGCCAAATCTATCAATTCAGAAAAGGAGAGAAGTCAACGGACCTTACTAATCAGTCTCGAAGTCAAGCCCAAACGTGCTGCACAGGTTAACGCGTTTGCAGCATTACCCCCTCCTTGCACCTAACCATATTTTCAAATCTCTAAACCTTAAAATCACTTCCAAAACAGAAGACCATTGGGAGGGGAGAGGAGGGAAGACTTTACTTACCTTCAAGCTAGTGCTTCGGATCTTATCGTCAGGTTGAGGATAAGAATCAACCGTCGCTAAGAAATCTACAGCGATGCCACCACAACCAAGCTGCCAAAAAAAATCACACGAACAACGACCATTCAATTCTCCTATAAGCGTGATTCAAGTCAAAAAAAACCCAATCACGAGAGTCGAGGCTTATAAGAACTCACGACGATAGCATTATCCGGCGGAGAAGGAACAGAATCGATGGAGGAGGAAGAAGAGGACATTCTAATAGACCTGAAACTGAATCAATCAGATACTCGGTAAAGGATAAAAGTACACAACTGATATGCTCAGAGACCGAGAAATTAGAGTTACCTTGTGAATTGACGGGAGACCGGAAGAGATAGGGCGGAGGAGGAAAAGAGAGGAAGAGGTGGGAGACGAGTGAAGCAGAGCGTTCCTGAGAAACACAGAGAGGTTGAGTGAGGTGCCATGTGTGTGTCAGGTGGCAGGCGGAGGTGGCTCATGGTTGGAATATCCAGACGCTGTTTCTAAATTTCGGGTTGACCCGCGGTTTGATTGGTTTGAAATTGAATCAATCAAACCTTTTAGTTGACTTAGAAGGTTTGGAAAACAAAAACAAAAAGCTTTTCCTTTTTTTCCACAAAACAAAAAGCTTTTCCTATTAGGAAAGTATTTAACTGAAAATTTCACAATTAATTAGGTCCCATTAATTATATCGTATCCATTTCAAAATATGTTGCATCACACTAATATACAATATCTATGTCTCGCAATATACAGCAAAATTTCTATAAATTAATAAATTTTGTTGGTCACAACCAATATAAAAAATAACAAAATTTGATAAAATAATAAAATAACAAATTTTTTAAAATCTTCATATACAATATGGTCTCAATAATATTATAAATTAATAATCATAAATATATATATTTATATAATATATATAATATATATATATATATGATATAATAATATATGCTTTAAAATTTTGAATTTTCTCCTATAGATCATATCTATAAAATAATTATTATGTTATATTTTCAAATTATAATGATATAATTTACTCTATAACATGTCATATAAATAATTTCAATTTTTTTGATATGCATCATTTTTATTTTGATAGTTATATAGGCTATTAAAATACGACAACTGATATCATTATTCATAAATTTGTCTATAGTATTTATAATTTATTGTTAGTAATGTTTTCTAGATATTAAAATTCAATTCAAAAACCATAAAATTTATAACATCCAAAAGTCTAATCTTATTTTGCTAAAATTGTCTCCATTCACAATTTTTAAGAAGTTAAATAATATAAAAATATATCTATAAATTATTAATTATTAATCTATATATATAAAGTTGCCTTTTCCTCTTCTTGTGCAGCCACCTCAGCAAACTCCAAATTCATCTTAGAGCATGCCACATCATCTAACTCTTTCTTAATGCAACAATTAACAACTACAAATTAACCAAACGACATCTTGCAAAAAACAAAAAAAAAAAAAAAA
>NC_025696.1:6381824-6389411 GCF_000633955.1 Camelina sativa
GTCTAATTGCATGAGAATAAGTATAAAGATAAAAACAAAAAGTGTCGTCATATATTTTCTATAATGATATACAGAACTTTCTCAGCAGCACTAAAGCTCAAAGCCCTCAAGCCTCAACTGAAAGAAAGGTTCAAAGACTTAGTTTACCAATACAGGACAAACAATTTCAACGAGAGTTTATTGGTTCAATCAGCCACACTTGCTTATTTTAATCAGTTTAGGTGATTTATCATGATCCTATTATTTGTCTGCTTTTATTTTCTGAAACGGTTAACGTTTCATTTTTCTTCTAAAACTGTTCCACGTTAAAGGTTATCAATCAACTGGTAGTTGAGACTTGAGAGACGTCTTTACTCTAGATGCACACAGAAGATGACAATGGCCATAACGTAATTAGCTTTGGTTTCATGGTTCGTTTCGTCTGAACTCTGAATATATATATGTTTAAAAGAGCACACTTTATTTTTATTTTTGAAACTTAATACAAGCTAAAAACATAGCAGTTCCAAAGTCTTTCTCGCGAAAAAAAGTTTAGTTAGACCATTTCCTTATGCATGTAACATATGCTGCTTCAGGGGATAACAAGATTTCAAAGCCTTTAATCAACTACACATTTCATGAAACGTGAAGGTAATAACAGATTTGCAGGTTTACATTAGTTTTTATTTGGTTAGATTAAGAAGAAAGCAAGTAAAAACATCTTATACTAAAAGTTAGTTCTCTGGTAATGCAGGCACAATTTCTGCATTCTTAAGTTGTCAATAAAGTAAAATAACGAACAGAGAATACTCTATAGCCTGGAGATTATACTCTATGGCCAAGAATCTGAAAGATTAACATGAAAGCGATAAAGCAAATACATCATGCAACCATACGATCGTACCGACGCAACACAAATTTATCATATTTTAACTATAAAAATCTTAATAATTCTTATCAACATATTAAGAAATATATGTAAATAACAACTTCTTAACTAGAGAAAACAAATAAAAATGAAGTTCCATACCAGTTCCTTAGTGTTGTAAACATGGTAATGTTCTAATATTTTTATCTTACAAAGTTAACAAATGCACTTCATATTGTAGGCAAAAAAAATTTAGTATATTGAAAATATGGTTTGTATTACAAAAATAAACATGAAAAAAAAATCAATATTTTTTATTCTGTTGGATACTATCCATAAACATAATTATAAGATATGGTTTACAATTTTTATTTCTACAACCTGATGAAAAATATTCTAAAAACAATGAAAATGCACCCCAAAAAATATTTAATTATAAAATAAAAGAATGTGATGCCAAAAGTATTGAAAATATAATTAGTTTGCATTAGAAGCAGCAATAAATTTGGAAAGGAAATAAAGATTGTAGAAAACTACTTACACAAAAATAAATGATAGCAAACAATAGTCATATAATTATTCTGTTGGGTTTAAATTGTTTAATAGATAAATTAATTTGGTTTAAATAGAAAACAAAAAGGAGGCCATAATTATGTCCCATATAAATTACTATGTTAATTATATGGTGTAATTGTATCATATATATATATAAAAATAATATCCATTCACCCTTTAAAGTATATTTCATTTTAAACAAAAAAAAATAACACAAATCCCGTGCGTAGCGCGAAATATTTAAATATCTATATATATATAAAGTGCAGTTTCCTAACTCCTGATGCTGCCACCTCAGCATACCCCTCTTTTTAATAAGTCCATATTTTTGAAATAAGCCCATATTTTTGACATTACCCACTAAGCAATTATTATTTATTTCTATCATATTTTTGTAAAGGCCCAATTCATTTTTCCAATTTTGCGACATTATCCACTAAGCCGTGTTTTTTTGGCTCGCGGAATAAAACCCCTTTCCACGATACTCCACAACGTCGTCGTCTGTTGTGGACCTGAAGCGTCCCTGCCCTTCTCATTCTTTCATCCCGGTTCACCTAATGGTTATATTTGAAATAAATGTTCTCCACTCCTCCACACCCTTTCGCTGTCTTCTCTCTCTTCCATCTCCATTTTAACGTTTTTCTCTATTACTGTAATTCATCCCGTTCAATGCTCGCTCTTTCAATTCAAGACCCACTACTCTATCTTTAATTGGTGTAAGTACTATATAATGTCTTCTCCTCCAATTTCATGCTTCATATATTTTTCTTCGTCTCTTTAATTTCTCCTCACTAACATGGATTCCCCAGTCGTTTCATTCAAAAATCTCAAAGATGGGCGCCTTCACCAACAGATCATTGGAAGAATGCTTCATCACTGGCCTGATCGCAATGTCAAAAAAGGAGGCCAACTCATGGGCGTCGACGTCCTACTCATTGATGAGAAGGTTTTTTCCATCTTAACTAGACTTTTCATTTATTCGTTTTTTACAACTCTATCTAATTTGAAGTTTTTCTCTAGAGTTGTGTCATCCAAGGATCGGAGATCCATGGATCACAGACGGTATCTCCCCATGTGGTCGATCAATGTGACCCACCTTTCAAAATTAGAAAACTCGCTACGTGATAGGGCAATATATATTTTGTCCGACTTTGAAGTCACAAGAAGCAACTCCCGTTGTAAGCTAACAGAATCCCCTTTTTCAATACGCTTCACACCAACCAAAGGCAGCACTTCACAAATCAATCACCAAAGACAAAGAAGCAAAGAGATGAACACACCTTTAATAAACTAAAGAGATTCAAAAATAGGAATGCCACAATATGATAACCGTAACACTAAATTATATAAAAAAAAAAAACGAGCCAACAAAAAAACAACCCAGACTTTATAAAATTACAGCAAGATAAACAAGAAAAATAAATTTTCCCAAAACACAATTCACATCAACTCGAAACTCAGAGGACAAAACGGATAGAAAAAAAATTACAACTAAGAACACAAAAACAACTCACAACTTAATTAGGAAATCTAAGGAAGCCATCGCATTTTCATATAAACAAATTTGCAACCCAATTCACATTTACCTTTAACGAAATCAACAGGGGATAACCAAATATCCCCCTACAAATGCGAAGCGAGTGGAAATCAACCAAATACGCAAACCCTAAAAAAAATGAATATTCAAGGGAAAACGATTACGAAAGGGATGACTGAAAAAAATGATTACGAGCATCAAAAAAATAAGTTCAATACTCATATTGTCCTCTAGATCGCAAACATTGCTCTTCTCCTATCCGTTCACGAGGACATCAAATTTTGAAAAGGAACAAATCCATTACAACCTCAATAACATACAAATAATGATCCAATAGACCAACAAGCCTTAAAGAAAAATTGGGTCCGGCTGAAACAAAGAAAAATAGACCAAAAAAAAGAAATGTAAGTTATTGATTTTATTTATTTTTCTTAATAAAATCCACAACCTTTTTCACTCTAAACACTAAAATGACAAACAATAATAAATTAATCACAACTAAAAACTACAGCCAAACAACAACTTCAACTACACAATGTTAACTTCTAATTATAATTTTTTTTAAAAAGCATTAAAAACATACAAGATGATCTCAATTTTAAAAAAAAATAAACAGCAAACTAAATTATACTTACTGAAAAACCTATTTTTATAGAAAAATAACCAACAAAACAACATAAACAACCAAAATCAAATAAAAAACAAACGTAAAGATGAATTTACGTAACCAAAAAAATAATATACATAACAAATTCCGGAATACACCTTAATCTAACTACCGCGCGTAGCGCGGATCAATTACTAGTTTACACTATAAAATTATGTGATGATTGAGTTTTTTATTTGCTGGTGAATTAGGTTACTTGCTGGTAAATTTAAAATAATGTCTTTCATTTTAGAACAGATCCTAAGTAGGATACAATTTCTTGATTGATTATTCTTTTAACATTTTTAGCCATTAGAATGTCATGTAGTTTTCTGGGTAATTTTTGTGCTGAATGCTAAGAATCAAATAATGGTGACTAGCATATTTATCAGCATAATTGTGTAACTATTTAACGCATATGATGTACTGCATTTTTTTTTAATTGTGGACGAACACCATGTAGGTTAAGGAAGTAATGTCAATGGTAAAAGCAGGCAGGGAAGAAGTGCAAGTGATAACCGAAGAATGATTACGGCCTTTCTTCGTGCAGCTGGAGCAGCCTTACCAGACGGAACAATCATACCAGTGGCTCCAGAGGTGGAAGGAGAAGACAAAAAGTGAGGAATGCCGAACAATAACTCGGATTATATTATATTCACAATTCGGAATGTAGAACAACAACAATATCCCACTTATCTTTTCTGAATTTTGAGTATTATATTAACAACTCGGAATGTATTATTTTTTTTTTAATGTGGTTATAATTTACTGAGTTAGTAATAATTTTTTTTTTTTTTTGAATAAAACTGAGTTAGTAATAATAAGTTGGAAAAATGTTTGTCAGCTACTTGAGGTATACCCCAACACATAGCCACACATACAAACAATATAAATGTTTTCTTAACTACGTCAACTATTGTCATCACATAAGGACATCCATAAACAAACATAGGTTATGTGTACAACACCATAAACATTCTACTCCGGTGGTTAGTTCGCCGGAATCCGGCGTTGACCAGTATTGACCAATATTGACCAGTTTTAACCGATGTTGACCAGTGTTGACCGGCGTTGACCAGAAAAAAAAAATTCAAAAAAAATATTTTTTTCTTTTTTCCTTATAAAATTATTTTTTCATGTATTTTTGATAAATAAATAAAAAGATAAATGATTTGTATAATTACAAAAACAAAATATAACAACAAAAAGTTATACAAAATAAAATCTTATATGACAAAAAAGTAAAAATTATATACCAAAAAAAAGTAAAAATTATATGACAAAAAAAATTGTGGTATATCTAGTAACTAATTTTGTTAATACAGAAAATATACAAAAATAATATAATAAAACTATACCACCAAAATTTTATATGTAGTAGATTTTTTCATAAAACTATAACAAATATATACCCTTTTTTTTCAAAAATCATTTTTTATTTTGTATTTTCAAAGTTGGGGATTATAAATATATATATATATATATATATATACTTATTTATAAGATTATATCATTTGAAATATATACAAGACATTGCCAACTATTTCTTTATTTTTAATAAGAAGAAGAAAGGAAGAAAATAATGAAAATTGTATTTATTTAAATGAAAGACATATATCTAGAAAATACTTAAAAAATAAAAGTTGATTTTGTAAAATCAAAGGTTGGTCTTGTAAAATCAAAGGTTGGTCTTGTAAAATCAAAGAAATAGTTGGCAATTCCTTGGATATATTTCAAATGACATAATCTTATAAATAAGCAAAAAAAAAAGATATATTTAAAATCCCTACCTTTGAAAATTCAAAACAAAAAATGATTGTTAAAAGGAAAAGGTATATATTTGTTATAATTTTATGAAAAGATCTACTACACATAAAATTTTGTTGTATAAATTTTTGTTGTTATATTTTGTTTTAGTAAATTATACAAATCATTTATCTTTTTTTTTATTTATCAAAAATACATGAAAAAAAAGAATATTTTTTTTTGATTTTTTTTCTGGTCAACGCCGGTCAACACTAGTCAACGCCGGTTAAAACTGGTCAATATCGGTCAATACTGGTCAATGCCGGATTCCGGCGAACCAACCACCGGAGTAGAATGTTTATGGTGTTGTACACATAACCTATGTTTGTTTATGGATGTCCTTATGTGATGACAATAGTTGACGTAGTTAAGAAGACATTTATATTGTTTGTATGTGTGGCTATGTGTTGGGGTATACCTCAAGTAGCTGACAAACATTTTTCCTAATAAGTTATTAGATTTACGTTGACTTCGTTGTTATAAGAGGCCATGCCGTTTTGGTATCTTATAATTCAACTCCGTGTCGTTTTTGATGCAATTCAAATTAACTGAAAAAAATAATGAAACAGAAAGCGAGGGATAAATAAGCCGCTTAATTTTCAAGTCTTCTTCAACAATTTTCATTTCGAAATTTCTGAGAGAGAGAGAGAAAAGAGAAGAGAGAGAGAGGGTAGAAAAGCTTCAAATCCTTTGGATTACATTCATCAGGAGCAAGAGAACACACGATGGTAATATACTCTGGACGATTGATCTCCTACTCTCTCTACTTGTGATTGATTTTGTTTCGCATAAGACCCCTCTGTGATTCGTGAATCGTTCCGGGAAGATCGATCGAGTGAGTGATCCTCCGAAATTTTATGATCCATAGTTATCGTGCTCATGATGAGCTCAGCTTGTGTTTTCTTCGGTTTATAAGATAAATTTTTGATGGTTTCGATTCGACCTATTTGTTTGAATGTTTTGCTACCTTCGATGTGTGTTTCTATTATTCTTCGCGAAACTTCATATAAACTTTTCCTTAGTTTGGATCCGTAGCTCTGTTTCTTTTTTCGGTCGTATAGTTACAGATTTGTTTGAGGAATTTTCACAAACACTTGGTTTGCATGACGCGATTCCACTAATATTTGAAATCAATTTAGAGTGTTTGGATTTTGAAATTTCGACTCGATTTCGTCTTACAAACTCTGGAGATTTTGAAAATTTTCTTAATCTAGTTTGTCGTTTCAACTAAATCGCTGCTTTCTATTGTTGATGATGTTCAGTCAAAGAAACGAGGGCTTTCGATGGAGGAGAAGCGGGAGAAGATGCTTCTGAAAACTTCTCCCGCCTCTCCTCCATCGAAAGCCCTCGTTTCAGACTCATAGCCCTCGTTAACAAGCATTGCTTCAGATATTCTATGAGTCTCAAGACTTCTTCCTGGTGAGCACTTTTTAAAAGTTTTTTACTACTTGTTAACTTAGCATTAGCATTGAACTAATGGATTTGAAATACCAGCTATGGATCTCTCTACTTTTGTTCATATTTTTTCAGCTCAAGGAACTTGAGAAGATGGGGCCGAAGAGAGCAGTAATTAGTCAGTCAGTGAAAGATTGTTGTTATCCAGAGTTTAGTCGATGATGATCTTGTTGCCAAGGACAAGATTGGAATTTCTGTGAGTTAGCTTTTGTGTTCTTATGTTGGCATCTTTTCACATCTTATTTCATTGGTTTCCGTGTATAGCCTTTGTTGCTGTTATATGTCGTTTGACAGTTTTCATAATTGTCCACATGAAGATCTACTTTTGGAGCCTTCCCAGCTGTGCTGGCAACCAAGTGAGCTACCGTTCTCATCCTGATATAACATCATAATGATACTTATTAACTTGAGTGAAGCAATGTTTGTTGATTTCTGATCTCATTCTGAATGAACAGCTTAGGAGTATTCGCCAGAAGCTTGAAACTGATCTTCAGGGTAGTAATAAAAGGCTAGCAGAGCTTGTTGATCAGTGCGAAGCCCTAAAGAAGGGAAGGGAAGAAACCGTAAGTAATTTTGGTATTGCAGAATTAATGATTGGATAACCTTGCATACTCTTTTCACCATAACTGCTGTTCTTGCTTCAGGAGGAACGAACAGAGGCCTTGACGCAACTTAAAGATATTGAAAGGAAACACAAAGAGCTGAAGGTCAGATTACATTTGGCCATCTGTTTGGATAGAG
>NC_025696.1:6389575-6404050 GCF_000633955.1 Camelina sativa
GGCCTTGACGCAACTTAAGGATATTGAAAGGAAACACAAAGAGCTGAAGGTCAGATTACATTTGGCCATCTGTTTGCATAGAGGTGTTCAACATTCTTAGCACGTTGCTTATGGTTTCTTCTTCTTATGCAGAACGAGATGGTACAATTTTCTGACAACGATCCGGCTACCTTGGAGGCAAAGAGTAAGTTCTGCATGATACGTTACTTTTGTTTGCTGTAAAATGTCCTAAGTCCTAAGGTTATCCCGGTCCTCGTGGCAGAAACAAGAACCAGTCTTGTGCTTTACTAGCAACAAACAACCTAAATGTTCTTTTTATTTTGACAGGGAATGCAATTGAAGTTGCTCACCAATCAGCTAAGAGATGGACAAATTTTTCATTTCTAAAACTTGGATATTTATGTTCTTAAGTTTTAAACTAGGAAAAACTTATGTTTCCTTGTTGTCGTAATAAAATATTAAAACAGAAGGCATAGGACATAGCCGACTGATACATGGAAAATCATAGGCATTAAAAATCTTATATGGCCACAAAACTGTGGTGAAAGAGTTGGTAATCCGGAGTTTTGACTTATGACTTATCTGGTCACAAACAATGACAGACCGTTGCAACCTTTTAGGACTACTAATAAAGAATCAGAAGATTTTGATTTTAGCTAGAGTGTCTTTAACTGTTATGCTGTAAAGTATTAAAACTAAGCTTCATCTTCTACTATCAGCTTCATGGGATGAGCTCAAAGGGAATGCAGATAGCTCTACTGACGACTTTGATTACATAGAGCTATCTGCATTCCCTTTGAGCTCATCCCATAAAGCTGATACTGCAAGGCAGCTAGTAGAAGATGAAGCTTAGTTTTAATACTTTGCAGCATAACAGTTAAAGACACTCTAGCGAAAATCAAAATCTCCAGGCCAATTTTGGATGGCTGTATTACACAATTTCATATTCTTTATTAGCCGTTTTTTTCAGTCGTGCGCAGCACTTATATTATACACCTCCAGGCCAATTTTGGTGCTCCCAGAAAAGGAAATAGGCGTAGACTTTGTACTTTCGGGTAGTTTGTGTTTCTGTGTTATCTTAATCGCAGGTTGTCTGTTTTGACGATGATGATCTCAAGCTTTACAAAATTTCTATAAATTAATAAATTTTATTGGTCACAACTAATATAAAAAATAACAAAATTTGATAAATAATAAAATAATAATTTTTTTGAAATTTTCATATACAATATGGTCTCAATAATATCATAAATTAATAATCATAAATATATATATCTATATAATAAATATATATGATGATATAATAATATATGCTTTAAAATTTTGAATTTTCTCCCATAGATCATATATATAAAATAATTATTATGTTATATTTTTAAATTATAATAATATAATTTACTCTATAACATGTCATATAAATAATTTCAATTTTTTGATATGCATCATTTTTATTTTGATAGTTATCTAGACTATTAAAATACGACAACTGATATCATTATTCATAAATTTGAATATATATATATGGCATATGTATAAGCGGATTTGTCTATAGTATTTATAATTTATTGTTAGTAATATTTTCTAGATATTAAAATTCAATTCAAAAACCATAAAATTTATAACATCCAAAAATCTAATTTTTTTTTTGCTAAAATTGTCTCCATTCACAATTTTTAAGAATTTAAATAATATAAAAATATATCTATAAATTATTAATTATTAATTTACACTATAAAATTATGTGATGATTGAGTTTTTTATTTGCTGGTGAATTAGGTTACTTGCTGGTAAATTTAGAATAATGTCTTTCATTTTAGAACAGATCCTAAATAGGATACAATTTCTTGATTGATCATTCTTTAACATTTTTAGCCATTAGAATGTCATGTAGTTTTCTGGGTAATTTTTGTGCTGAATGCTAAGAATCAAATAATGGTGACTAGCATATTTTGGTTCTTTTTAACAGTGGAATTTGGTGTCACAGTTGAGCGCTAAAATGATTGAAAGCAAGCCAAGGTTCAGACTACAGGTTTGTGATATATACCTACTACTCACCTCTCTATTGTAGTAGGCTAGTTCTTCGATGGTGTCTAACTTGAAAAACTGTGTGTTTGCAGATGTGCACCCAGTCAAGAGAGGGACCTGTTTCGTGCCTTCTGGTATGTCAGAACGTCTTAATTTGATACTCTGGATTTGTGATAGAGTTGAAACTTCTCTTTGTTATGCTTGTCTGTTGATTTCTTTTGGAGTGGTTCTTTCTTTCTGGTGCTGAACCTGGATAATGCTAGTATCTTAAGAGTTTTTTTTTTTCCTTTTCTCATGTTGCGATGTAATATGACAGGTGATGCGGGATCCTAATGGAACAAGCAAAGGCTCGGGGTTTGTTGCTTTTTCAATTCCCGAAGAAGCAACTGAAGCTGTAAGTCAGTTGTATTGTCTTGCTGAGTTATTAAATGCTCTTTTTGGTTCATATTAACAGTTGAATTCTGTATAGGTGTCACACTTGAACGGTAAAATGATTGAAAGCAAGCCAAGGTTCAGACTACAGGTTTAGGCTAAACCCTAAAATCACTTCCAAAACAGAAGATCATTGGGAGGGGAGAGGGGGGAAGACTTTACTTACCTTTAGGCTAGTGCTTCGGATCTTATCGTCAGGTTGAGGTTGGTTGAAGCAAACCTTTTCGCTGGGCTAGAAGGTTTAGAAAAAAAGAAAAAAAAAAACTTTCCCTATTAGGAAAGCATTTAACTGTAAAATTTTCCAATTAATTAGGTTCCATAATTTCGTATCCACTTTATAACATGTTAATCATATGTTATTTGGTTGCCCAAATTATATTAACTAGCTAATATATAATAAGTTCTTTTAAAATAAACAAAAAACTAATACAGTAAAACCTCTATAAATTAATAATATTGGGACTATGACATTTTATTAATTTATAGTGATATTAATTAATTTACAATGTAATTAAAAATTTTAAAATAATAATTATTAATTTATAGATATGTATTTTTATTGTTTAAATAAGATTATAATTTTGGATATTATAAATTTTATGATTTTAGAATTGAATTTTTCATATTTAGAAAAGATTATTGACCATAAATTATAAATACTATAAACAATATCACTTACACACATGATATACATAAATTCAAATTTATGGATAATAATATCAATTGTCGTATTTTAATAGCCTATAAAACTATAAAAATGAAAATGATGCATATCTAGATATTTGAAAACTAAAAAAAATTAGCTATTTTTATGACATGTTATAGAGTATTTTATATTATTATAGTTTGAAAATACAACATAACAATTGTTTTATAAATATTAGCTCTTGGAAAAAAAAATTAAAGCATAAATTATTATATCAGCATATAGATATATGTGTGAAATTATATGATTATTGATTTATGATATTATTGGAACCATATTTTAAAAGGAAATTTCAAAAAAATTATTATCTTATCGAATTAGCAACAAAAATTATTAATTTATAGTGTTTATTAATTTATAAAGTAATGATTTATAGAGGGTTTACTATAGCAGTATACAAGTAATCACTTAATAAGTGATGTAAAGTGAATAAATAATTATATAAGTTTTAACAACCTAAGTTAAATTAATTTAATTTTAGCATATAATTTACTAGCAATACAGGTAGATGTTGGACAAGTCATTCTCTGCGTCCTTTATATGGTGCTTAATTCCATGGCATCCTCCCAGTGGTTGTCATTGCCAACAGTTATTGTGTTGGTCGTATGTTCACCAAATACTCCAGTAAATGCATAGCATGTTTAAGATCTACCCGACAAACTTAATCAGATGTTTAAAGTTTCGTTTACATTTTAAAATATGTTGAATGATACTATGATAGTATCCAATATCCATGTCTTGCATTATATATATTTATATTGTTTTCATGTTTGTTTACACAAATCTAAATCGTTAAATTTAGATTTTATATTTCATTATATTTGTTTTAAAAGGAGTATGTCTTTTGATGATGTTATGTGACATCATCGTTTTGAATGGTAACAAGTTGAATAATTATGATAATGATAGTAAAATATTTATAGTGGTACTTACTTGATTACATTAATACTATCAACGCAACAACGATTAGCTTTTAAACTTAAAAAGCAACATGTTTAATACTAACCAGCATTAGTTTCATGACTAATAATTTAACTAGTAGTATCATTACCGCACATTATGAATTATTATGATTGATTATTCTGTAACATTTTTAGCCATTAGAATGTCATATAGTTGTTTGGGTAATTTTTGTGCTGAATGCTATGAACCAAATAATCCAAACAGTAAAAACAGAAAATATTGACGACAAAAGTAATGGGCTCGCTCAGAACTCAGAATGCTTTTAGGCCCATTGATAATAATATTTTCACGAGTTGAGCATCTTTCTTTATCAGAAGAAAACCTAAATTGTTTGGTTTAAAACTATGAGATGTGATTTACCTAAATAAAGCTAAACAATATCGAAATTTGACTGGTCAATGGATCTTGAAGAATGTAATTTATTATTGTAGAAGCAGTTAAGGGACAAATAAAGAAGATCAACTCTTGTTGACTAAGAGAATCCAACGTTTACGGTTTCATTATTTCCAAACATTTGAATTAACTTATATGAGTACTCCTATAGATAAGGTTTTATTAGTGGTGAAGGCTTTAATTATAGAGATGCCATTGCTAATGCACACACATGTATATTTCTTATTAGAAATAAACGACAAAAAAAGAACATCAAATACAACAACAATTACGAATCAAAATGTTAGAAATACAAAAAAAAAATAAAGAATCACAAAAGAAAAAGGAATTTAAAAAAAAAAAACAACTAAGAAGAAGAATTAATGGTGGAGAAAAATGTAGTGTTTGTCAACAGATTGAGATACATCCCAAGTACACGAAAGTCCCTTTGGAAAAGTGACAATATCACCTGCCCCAAACTCTACACACCATTCAACTTCTGCAACCGACGACGGTGATGATGATGATGATGGTGGTGGTTTAGGGTAAACCTTAACTCTACCCCTCAAAATGTAACATATCTCTTCTGCTTCATATATCAAATGGTATTTCCCTGGTGAGCATCCCCACCTTCAACAAACAACAAAGAAAAAAAAGTTCCAATTTGATACCGTAAGTGGCAAATTTTTCTAATCTTATAATCTCATGCAAATTAATTAATTTGCCAAATCGATCTCACACCATTCATTAAAAGAAGTAAGAAATTGAAACAAAGGAGAGAAATGGATCTTACTTGGGCCATGACTTGAACTTAAGTTCGTCAAGACGAGCTTGAGATGGTTTCTTCTCGACGATGATTCTTGGATTTTGATCTGTCATCCTCCTTTTTCTTTTAATCAAAGTGTCTTTATTTTCCAAAGAGAGGAGAGAAATGAGAAACGTAAAGAGAAGATAAGTATGAGAGTGTGTGTAATAATAATAGTTAAGCCTTTCTTTTGATGTATTTATTCAGTCAAGAGTTGGATCGATGGAGTAAGAAAGAGAAAATATATAATTAATTGACTAGAAAAAAAAAAAAAAGAAAAAAACAGATTGCTCCAGTAATGGATATGATGATGATGATGATGATGATGATGATGTTAATCAATGATAAAAGGATAGACTTAGATACTCTATGAACCAAATAGGTCTGTGAATCTAAGATTACAATGATGAATAAATAGACAATAATATGATATAAAACATTGCCATAGTTTCAACTTTCAATTGTTATCTTTAGTTGACTGATAATAAAACACCATAAACTAAAAAAAGTTAAGGAAAATTTGTTATAAAAAAAAAAGATCATCTAATTCTAACTTATAGATATGGTAGTAATTAAATTTAACTCTTTTTCACAGATTCATAATCATATTTTAAAGTAAACATGCATGTGTGTATCTTGGATCCACTGGGTCAAAGGTTTGACTGAAAATCTAGTATGACCATCACGTGGCATAACTTGACTGGGGTGTGGATAGTGCAGTATCTGACTAGATAAGGGAATCAATGGTTCTCGAAGATACCGACATTAATACTCAAAGTCTGAATTTGTAGCCCACTTTTTACTTTCTTTTGTCTTTTACTTGATATATATATACCTTTGCAAATTCATACAACATCACACCTAATATGAAAGATCACAACACTACTCAAGGATATTAAGGTTTGACAGTTTTCTTGAACTAAAAAAAGATTGGTTTAACCCTTCAATAAATCATATGTTGGAGTGATTTTTACATATTTTTTTGTTTTTGTTTTTGTTTTTCTTTTTTTCTCCACGTTTTATTTGATATATAATTAATATTTTGGCCATTTATATATCTCTTTCAAATACCCGTGTGTGTGTTTTGTTTTTTTATCAACTTTACTTTTTTTTTTATTGTCGTCTTTATTTGCATAAGATGATGAATCATGTCCTTTGTACTTGTGTCTCATTCGGACGTGTCCTATAATATTTCTCATTTTTTAAATTTTGATACGTTTTGAGTCAATTTAACATATTTATGGATACTTAGATAGGTAGGCATGTGAATACTGCGTACCATTTGTACATCTATATAATGAACCATTTAAATGTGTGCAACTAGAATAGGTCCTGGTAGCTACTACCTGGACTACCCCTAATATTAACTACAGAGGCCCATTCATTTAGTTAAAGGTGAAATCCAAAATTTGACACAGCAATTAGAAGTAAACAGCGAAACTAATATACTTTTTATTCCCATGCGTTACTAAGATCACAAAGCTAAATAAACATTACTAAACCAAACAAAAATCAAACACCTAATTGTTGTCCTTCACCCTCCTTCTTAACCATGATCCCATTCTTGATCTCATCTTCTGTGTACATATACGCCAACCCTCCATGACTCGTCGGATCCACTCCGGCGATCTCATCCTCCGCCGGTATCCTCAACAGTTTCAGTTTATGTAAAATAAAAAACAGAGTTCCCATCGTCAAACTAACCCAGAGTTCCCATCGTCAACCAGCTAACGTAGTCGTCACGGCAGTTCTACCAACAGCGCTCCATTGTCCGTAAAACGAGTTCCCCGGAGACGCACCATACGATTTAAAAATAGTAGCGAACGAGCCAGGGTTGAAACCATACCATCCAAACCATAACAGAAACGTTCCTAAAACAACCAACGTGGCGCTATGACCACGCAACGCAACCGGTTTACCCGAATGACCAAACCTACCAATCCGTGGTCCTTCGATGTAAGCTCCCCATAAACCGGCAATACCTCCAACCGTATGAACAACACCAGATCCAGCGAAATCAATCACACCTGATTGAAACAAAAGGTTCTCAGATCTAGCTGGAGAAGCCCAACCATCAGAAGACCAGAACCAATGCGAGACAATAGGGTAAACAAGACCCGTAAGAAACGACGAATAGATCAAATACGCAACGAACTGAGTCCTCTCTGCGATGGAACCGCTCGTGATCCCAGCAGCAGCGATGGCGAACGTCCATTGATAAAGAAAATAAGGATAATCAAAAGAAGGTTTAGGGAAATCATTCATCCCGAAGAAATGTTTTCCGATGAATCCATTAGAAGGAGATCCATAGGCGAAGGCAAAACCGAAGAGGTAATAGAAGAGACCTCCGGCCGCAGCGTCGATGACGTTGGTGAGCATGATGTTCATCGTGTTTTTAGCGCGTACAGATCCAGCACAGAGCATGGCGAACCCTAGCTGCATGGCAAAAACGAGGTAAGCAGAGAAGAGGAGGAAAGTGTTGTCGATGGCGTAAGACGCGTCTGTGAATTTCCCGGCGACTGTATCGAATCTCCCGCAGATGTATTCAGCTGCTGCTGCTGCGGCTGTTGCGTTGGCTCCACCTGATAGTAAAGGAATCAAATCAGAGGCGGAACAAGAGAGACTCGCCGCCATTTTTTGCAACGTGTAAGAGAGGATTTGATAATCTTTGTTTTTGAGAAATGAAGAAGATACAGAGAGAGAGAGATTAGAGTTTATAGAGGTTAGAGAGATTCACGAGATTCTGTTGAATCTTTATTAGTGGGGGAGAATGTTTGAATCTTTCAGATTCTTTTCTTTTTTTTCATTATATTTACTACTATAAATTTAGGATTTGTTAACAGTTTTATTCCACTATTCTAGGTGTTAGCTTTGACTTTTCTTCTTTAAAGGCAAAAATTTCATACTTTTAATTAAATTACTGCTGCTCTTTTTCCAAAGTTCAAAAATATATTTTGTGTAATGTGTGGACTATAATTGCCAAACCAAAAAAACAAAACAAAAATTGTGGACTATATTTTTTAGTTAATTTTTTTTTTTTGGGGGTAACATTTATGTCTCTGTTAGTATCTTTGACTACCATAAAAGTTGAAGTTACGTTATTTTAATGGATGAATATTGGGTGAGTAAATACAATGTAATTAATTTGGTTTAATACAATAAAAGAACTATTTAACAGGATAAATCAGGAGCCGTTTTTAAAAAAAAAACTTCATCAATTTAACTTGTACGTTTCTAAAAGAATTGATGAATTTATTTATGTATATGGGTATGAAACTCCTAACCAGAAACTCTCGATTAATACTACTCTGTACAGATTTAAGCCTATAACTGAGTTAGGAAAATCTAGGACTAAATCCTAAGGTCTCACTTATTCAAGAAAGTTTCGAAATCGAATGCGGCTGTAGTAGCATTGTCTTGTCCAGACAACGGACACACCATTGACGAGTCGTCCAGGAGCCAGTCTTCAAACTCTGACAGTAATTTATCATTACTTGTTCCTGATTGTTTTTGTTGTTGTTGTTGCTGGTTCGCCGCCGGAGGATTAGGAGTCATTGACGGTACTACATTTGTCTGAACATTACCAGAATACATATTCCGGTTAAAATGTCTTGCCATCTCTTTCATGTGAGAAACTGACAAATTTGAAACATAACCAGTAACGATCCTCTGCTGTGAATTGTCTTGTGAAGCAGTGGGAGGTCCGTGTGTAACAGGTAGCTGCTTGTAAGCCTTGAACATTGCTTGTAAGCCTTGAGCAATGTTCTGTACACCGTTGTTTTCCGGATGAGAAACACCTATACTTAATCTTCGAGTCCGCAATGGAACGGAAGGAACAGCTTGAGGACTTGGATTACCATTATAAGAGCCGCCGCCTCCTCTGTTTTTTGGTAATGACTGCACATCACGAGGTTGTGACCCGGGATGTTTCAGAAGGGTTGTTTTTGATTGCCTAGTTCCGTGACCGCGTCTGGTGTATGTGTATACGTTTGGGTGAGTCGCAACCTTAGTAGTTGTAGTAGAGCAAGCCTGGATTCCAGACTGAGTTACAGGGGTAGACGAGTTTCTTGGCATCGGTAATGATAGAGGCCGTGAAACACGTTTACATTGTACTTTGGTCAAAGCAGGTTTTGAAACAAGCCGGGGAAGTATCTTTCCGGTCCTGAGAGATTCCCGTTGATTGTTCCACATCTGATCTTTATCATTGGCATGACAGTGATCAAGGATGGAGAAGCTACTAAGCCAGTAAGTACACGGAGCTCGGGTATCACAAACATAACAGTGACACTGTAAGAAACAAAGCAAAAAAAACCAATAAAAGGAATTAGCAAGAAAGGCATCAAAAGATACCAAAAAAGACAAAAACTTTACATTCTCACCATCTCACAGAACTGCTCGTGTAATGTGGAATTGAATGGGTACTTAGCACAAGCGTGACGCGGATGCGGGAAGTCCCTACAAGCTATCTACAAAACCAAAACAACTTCCTTAGAGATGTTTCTTACAAAAACCGTATAAAGACTGAAACAGAGCAAAACTAGTTTTAATGATTTCAATATTCAAACTATATACACTTAGATAAAAACTTAACATTGAATATTGAAGAATCCAATACTGAGTGGCTGCACATATCAAAACTCAAGTTTCTATCTACGGTAAAAGAACAAAGATTCCTAAAAAGTTCCCAAGTTAAAGTTCTTCTACTCTAGCCACAATAGATGAATCAATTCAAAATTAATGAAGTAAAAATCAAAACTTTTACCTCACCCTTTTGTCCTACAACAAGGACTTCATCGGTTCCGCAAGTGTCAACCACATTCTCCTTAGCGGTAGGATCACAATCCAAAATCACACAATCGTCATCATCACCGTCTTTGTTCTTCACCATTAGATGAGACAAATCAGTACTTTTGGGCTTCTCATCGGAAAAATCGAGAATTCCGTCAAACGAACCAGAGTAAACCACTCGTTTATCATCATCCTCTTCGTCTGAACTTATATCTACCACGATATGATTCATCGAAGTCATCTGAATCCAAACAAAGTTTTTTTTTTTTTCAAAACAAATAAACGAAATTTAAAGAAGAAGAGAGTTCAACAATGCAGGTCGCATGTTAGAGGAGAACACATGACTCGTTTTGCTTCATTGAGAATCATTGACATGAGCCAGGCGCAGAGATGATAGGAAAAAAATAAATTGGATTAGGGTTTTGAATCGGAGAAGATAGCAATTAAAAAAAAATTAAAAAAGTTTCCATATTTTGAGGAAGAGCGTAAATATGTCAATTAATTTTAAAATAAGGCCAGGCCCAGATCCAATAAACTAATCTCGTTAACCAATCCCGATAATTCCGTACTCATATGCTTTGTAATTTTGAATGATACGATATAATATAGTATTATTTGATGTTTTGTGTATCATTAACTCTCTTAATTCTAAATTTGTAGCAACAATCAAAGCGTTTTCATTAATTTTATTCCAATTACAAAGAGGGACTTTATTGAACGAAATAAAAAGATGACAATGGGTTTCTTTTAAATATATCCTTAACAACGGCGAGTCGTAAATATTTAGGGGGTGTATTGAAACAATGATTTTGGATGATTTTTTGAGATTTAGGAAATTTGGAATTTTGATAGATTTTAGGGAAGTTGATATGATTTATGGTAAAATTCTTTCAAATCCCACCTAAAACCATGAGATTTGGATTTTTGTATTTTTAACTAAACAAATCTCTCAAATCCTCCAGAATCCCTAAAACTTATTAAAATCCAAATCCACAAACTGTTTTAAATAACAATGGATTTTAAAGTAGATTTTTAAATCATCAGTTCAATAACAGTGGATTTCAAGAGACTTTTTAAAATCCATGATTGAATAACATATGATTTGTAACTTTTACACAAATCACTTAAAATGTCATGTTGAATACACCCTCCCTTTGTTGTTTTTATCTAAACTTTGTTAGTTCTCTCATTCTTTTATGAATGTATATCTCTCTAATTGTTACACCCTCTGTTTTAGTTCTTGTTTAGAGAGAAACACATTTCACTTTAATCTTCTGTATTGCTTCTCACACTTGCACCCATGCTTTGCACCATACTTCTAGATCCTAAACTCTCTTACACAAGCAACCTTAACAACTACAACAATTATTACACTTAGCCCCTGCTCCTAGCTATGCTTTAGACAACTAAACAACTCTAACTATTCACTTACTCTAACTTAACTAGACTTAAACCAAACATACAACAAAACATGAGTTGGGTCTTTCTTCACTAATAACCCACTGTCTCTTATTACAAAACAGCACAAGTCCACTTCTTCTTCTTGTGTTGACTTGGCTTCTTCCTCTTTGTCCTTGACCTATCTTCTACCTCAGTTGAGTTTCTTCTTCTTCTTCTCACTGATTAAAGCTTTTTTTCATTTGCTGCATGATTTTATCAAGAACTCTATTCTCAACACTCCCACTTGAGTTCTTGAGAGGTTGCCACTGACTCGAGGTCTTAGTCTTAGATTACCAAACTATAATCTAAAAACTACGATGTAATTAACTCTTATCAACCAAAACCAAACATATCAGATAAAATTCACATATTATTCAAATTCAAGATACGAAATACATTTGAGTTGACGTACGGAATAAAAAAAAGATACATGCATATAATTTGGATGATTATACTTAAACAAGACATGCATGTTTCAAAAACTCAGCATCAGATGATAACTTTGCCAAAACACTAGAGGATAAACACGTCTGAATCTCGATGTTTCCTGGTTCGATTCCCGGATAAGCAACGAGTTTGCCATCATGAGTAATCCCTGGTCCAGCTCGAGCCACGATAGGTTTACCCCAACCGAAATCATTTCCATACACATTGAACCGAGGAGAGCTAGTAACGGCTATAGAATTGGTCACAGTACTGACATCTAGTAAACTCGGGTTCTTGACCCAATCCGCAGCAAACTCTCTGAACTCTTCATTCGTTTGCGAAGCAACACTTTTGTTTATTTTCAGAGCAGCCCAACCAAGGCCATTGTTAAACATCTCCCCGACGGTGGTCGTCGTAATAGCGGTCCCGACCATATTCCCGCAACAATCCTTCTCAAGTGGAGGGTCTAGCCTTCGTCTCAGATCCACCATTAACCCGCAACAAATCACTTCTTCCGGACTCAAATCACTGTTTCTAACTATCGACCGCCACATATACGCCGAAACCGCTTGAAGCGAGGAGATTTTACGGTCATCGGGACTAACCTCGCCGTTGGCTTTAGCTTTGAGCTCAGAGATGTTTTCACTCGTGAAACGGAAAATCTTCTCTTGTAGTAGTATCGACGATGAAGTACCAACAACGTCCGGTGTCTCCGGCGTCAATGAGGCCGGCATTCTAATCGGATACTCAATCCCGTCGAGAAACCATCCACGGTGAACCAAAGGAGGAAACGTTCTCCGATGATCGGAGCCGTTAAAGCAAATCTCCGACCAAATATTGGAGAAGTTCCAAATCGAAGTACCGTCGGTAACAAGGTGGCTGTAACCAACGCCGATGAAAACTCCATCTTTAAGTTCCGTTACTTGAATCGCGATCAGTGAGTCAGAGATACCTTCAAGGCTTTTAACTCCGGTGCACGGGAAAAAACGTTTCAAGAACTCAGGGACAGTACCATCGACAGGTTCTAAAACATCACTCATGGAAATAGAGCTAGCTGAAGCGTGGACGAATCTTACACCTGAACCATTACAGTCGACGTAAAACGACGACGTTCCATCGTCGTCGTTTTCGATCTTCACGAGACGACTGGCGAATGGGTAGAAGATCTTCAATGCGATAGAGAGAGAGGATTTTAACCGAGGGATTATGTTGGTCTCCGGGTCAGAGGGTTGAGGGAAGAGGAGACCTTTTTGTGAGTATTCGGATCCAAGAAATAAGAGATCCCATGGAGTAAGATGGATCTTAACCCGATCCGAATCCTCGTTGTAGCTCTCGGGTCGAACTATGCTCTTAGAGATCACTTCAACTTCTTCTCCATCTCCCATTTTTTGTTTATTATCTGAAAATGTTCATACTGCATTTTTATTTGGTAGTGTTAAGTACATTTATTAATACTATTATGATTTATGAGTGTTTCACCTAGGATTACAAAAATATGCCGTGTAGACGTTATCTTCTTATCGTATTGGCTGGTTTTGGATACTATGTTATTTCTTTGTCGTAGTGTGTTTCACGTGCATAAAAACTGTGCCACATACAGTGCCGTGCTTACAGGGAAGAGGAGGGAAAGAGGAAAGGGCATCTGCCCTAAGCCACCAAAAAATTTAAATTTATTAGGTCACAAATTTTTTCTGTTTAGGCTTACGTATTTTAGCTGTTTAACATAAATCTATACTATTAAAACAGAAGTATTCTCTAGAGTAAAAATGAACCATGACTTAGTTTTGGTAGGTTTTTCATTAAAAATATTACAGAATCACAAAATTTAATCTAATTAACCTATAGTTTCGATTTCTTTAAATGACAAAAATACCCTCGGTCGATTGCTTAAAAAATTGCCGGGTTGGGACGCGGATCCTTACATATCCGACTACAGAAGGAAAAAAATCTGCGGATCTGTTTGTACTCCAGAATAATATTTTTCGGATCCAGTATATTATTTCATTCAAGATTAGTTATTTAAGATCCCAAACAGAGTTATTCGTTATAGGCAAACACTCTGATTTCATTTTCCTTTAAGGTATGTAAATGAAAACCATAAATTTTAATTACCAAAAATTCGGATATTTCCTTAATTACCGAGATTGATCTTAACAGATAATCTTTTAAAAGGAATATTTAGTGATTCAATTAAAATCTTTAAAAACGAATATTCAAGTTACCAAATCTGACTAAATTGCTTGATTTCTGATATTATAATATTTCCTTAACAAAATTTTAGTAATTAATTGTGAGTAGTATAGATAGAAAGAATTAAAAACGCAGAAATTATATATATGTAAAGTTGTAAACTAATTTACAGAAAAGGTGTATTGTATATCCCACATCGACTAAATATTATGGAATATAGTTCATAATCACTATAAATATGTGACTAAAATGTTTTGAGTACAAATGAGCAGGAAGCTTGATTTATCATGTATCCAAATTTAACAGTTTAATTTGGTTCTATATTTGA
>NC_025696.1:6404924-6407246 GCF_000633955.1 Camelina sativa
TATAAATATGTGACTAAAATGTTTTGAGTACAAATGAGCAGGAAGCTTGATTTATCAGGTATCCAAATTTAACAGTTTAATTTGGTTCTATATTTGAAAATATTTAAACTTTTAAAAAGTAAACATATTATAATATATTTACGTTTTAAAAAAAAGTTTAAGATATTATAAATATTTAAATTTTTTATACAATGTTTAAATTATTATAAATATTTGAACTCCGTCGAAAGTTTAAAAATATTATAATATATTTAAAGTCTATAAAATATTTAAGTAATATTAATATTTTAATTCTTAAAAATTTAAAATATAAATTTTTTTTGAGATAAATCCGTTAAAACATGTATTTTTATTAAACTATAAATTAAACCATTGAAGCAAGGTGTGTCTATCCTCTTACAAAACTACTATCCGATATTGCAGAGTGTTTATTCTTTTACAAAACTACGTACTATCTACTATTGTGGTGTGTCTGTTTCCGTGAAAAACTACATTTTACAAATTACTTACTCTATTAGGATTTCCAATTTACTGTATAACTCCAAATATACAAATAAATACTATATAAACAAAGAAAATAAATTAAAATAAAAAACTATATTACAAAAATACAATTTACAAAAAAATAACTAACAAAATATATAATCCCGTGCTGTAGCACGGGTATCACCTAGTATGTATGTAAAGTGGGTGTTTTATTTGAGAAGTCCATGGCATTATAATAAAATAAATATGTTTTATGTATAAGAAAATTTCTGCACATACAATAAATATGTTTTATAGTTATAGTTATAACTATAATATAATACTAATGGAAAAATAGTAATAATAATAATAATAATGGAAAAACAATTAGAAAAAGATAACTGAAAATAAAAGAAAGGTGTGTTTGAAAAAATATATAAAAGTTGTGGCTTAAACTTTATTTTATAATCTTATGATTATTGTTATCTTTGAAATAATAATTTTTTATTTTAATATTTTTAATAGCAAAGACCACATTTTTTACACGCCCTAGGCCACAATTAGCAGCACTGGCCACATAAAGATCATCTGCTTATAGATTGGGTTATACTTATAATATTAACAGTTTATAGGCTACAAAGGCGCAGATATAGATTTCAACCAGAGAAGATAGCAATTATGAAAAAAAGTTAAAAAAGAAATTGCATATAGTGCTTCTCACACTTACACAGTTACACCCATGCTTTGCACCATAAACTCTCTTACACAAGCAACCTTAACTACGACAACAATTATTACACTTAGCCCGTACTCCTAGCTATGCTTTAGACTAACAACAACTCTAACAATTCACTTGCACTTGCTCTAACTTAACTAGACTTAAACCAAAACAAACCATAAGTTCCGATCCATAGTTGAGCCTTTCTTAACTAATAGCCCATTGTCTCTTATTACAAAATAGCACAAGTCCACTTCTTCTTCTTGTGTTGACTTGGCTTCTTCCTCTTTGTCCTTGACCTATCTTTCTCGACAACGCATCTTCTAGCTCAGTTGAGTTTCTTCTTCTCTTGCTTTTCTTCTTCTTCTCTTCACTGATTAATGCTTTTTTCCTTTGCTGCATGATTTAACCAAGAATTCAATTCTCAACACTCACTCTTGAGTTCTTGAGAGGTTGCCACTGACTACGATGAAACTCTTATTAACCAAAACTAAGCATATCGATACAAATTCACATATATATTATTCAAGATACGAGATCCATTTGAGTTGACACAAAAAAAAAAAGATACATATAATTTGGATGATTATACTTAAACAAGACATGCATGTTTCAAAAACTCAGCATCAGATGATAACTTAGCCAAAACACTAGAGGATAAACACGCCTGAATCTCAATGTTTCCTTGTTCGATTCCGGGATAAGCAACTATTGAGGATTGTTCGGTTCAAATTAATTAGTCGGTTAGCTTAGTTGGTTAGCTGGTTATCTCAGAATAGATATTTGTATATATTACAACTCACATGTACATTTTATTGATTAATTGAATGAAGAAAGTATTCAACAAACTTTTCCTTTCTTCTTCTCTCTCTTGTTCGTCATATGGTATCAGAGCCATCTGAGCTCATTTTTTCTTCGATTTTGATCTGATTTCTCAAGTTACGAGCTCTCATCTTCGTCACCATGGTGACTGCAGTTCGTGCGAATCGGAAACCAGCTCGATCGAAGGCTTCTACAAGTTCCGCTGCTCGTAGATCAACCCGATCCACCTCCGATGTCAACGATTCTCCCCCGATCTCACCACCAGTGACCGATTCTCAGGTTTCTGGGGTCTCGCGAGTTGTTGCATCATCTGCGAT